>NC_058412.1:132395648-132451458 GCF_002201575.2 Neomonachus schauinslandi
AAGAAGAAGAAGAAGAAGAAGAAGAAGAAGAAGAAGAAGAAGAAGAAGAAGAAGAAGAAGAAGAAAGAAGAAGAAGAAGGAGAAGGACGATCTGGCTTCAGATGTCAGTGGTGAGAAGCCTGAAGTAGAATCATCCTGAAAATGATTTGGGAAGGCCAGCTTCTTGCTGTCGAAGTTCTAAGCCTTGAACAAGAGCCTTTAGGGGGCAGCTATGTGACCAACCGAGAATCCCATCTGCAGAGACGGTTTGAGAGGCCACCTTTCCTGTAAGTGTTTCACACGCCTGAGATCACCAAACCTCCCACCACCCCATGAGAAATACCACTGTTATCCTCATTTCACAGGTGAAACCAAGACAGAGTCTCTCTCACACACACACATGCACGTGCCAGGGAGTTGGCAGAGCCTGGCTGTAACTCGGGGCAGTCTGGCTCCCAAGCCTACCCCCTTAATGACAGGGCTAAACCGTGAGAAATCACGGGCTGAAATTATTTTGCGTTCTCTTGCACACCCGAGAGTTGGGATTCTGACTGCTTTCCCTTCCGGGAACAACCTTGGCTTAGAAAGCTCCTACTCATCTGTCCAGGCTGAGCTGGACAAGTGCCGACTCCAGAAAGCTCCTCCTGGGCGGTTGAGTTGGGTCAGGCCCTACGTTGGAGCTCCTCCCACCAACTAGGAGTTTCCCCTGTCATAGCTCATCTCCCCTTTACCGGGCCCACTTCAGTTTCTGTTTTAATATCTGAAGAGCATCTCTGATGGCTATGCTAATTCCTGGCATGTACTTGGCAGTGACCAGGAATTTGTTGAATGCATGGGTCCATGAACGGTGGGTGTTTCCTTGCTGCCCATCTTAGCTTTATTTCTGAACTTCGGAGTGCATTGCTGAGTCTTTATGATGAGCCAGGCACTGTTTTAAGTACTTTACGTGTATGAACTTGCTAAATGCATGCAACAGCCTCATGAGGTAGGTATTAACACTGGCCTCATTTATCCTTGTTTACTCGACTTCTCAGGCAAAGAGAAGTTGAGGCACTTGGCCGAGGTCACACAGTTCCAAAGCGACAGGAACCTCCCCAGTGGCGGCCATGAGTACTCTTTCTGCAGCCCTGAGGACAGAGCTGAGTTCTGTGCTTGTCCCAACGCTGTGGTCCCCGGGGAAGGGCTTAGTGAGTAATTATTATGTGACTCAGGATCAAACAACCATTTCATTGAACATCTGCAATGTGGAAGGCACAGAACTGGATGGAGTGGGTTTATATTTCTTTGTCATCTGAATTTCTTGTTTAGATATTCACCTATTTATATCCTATTAGTATATTTGACATTTTTTCTTACTGAACAGCAATTACTCTTTATATATCAAAGCTCCATACTATGTGTCACATTTTTCATATTTTTCTTGATTTTACCAATTTTGTTACCTCTCCCCATGTTTATAATATTTTATTTGCTGTGCAGGGTTTTTTATTTCAATTTTTAGACTGTCCAAATTGTTCTTTATGTTTCGATCTTCAGTGCCGTACCTCAAAAGATTCTTCCCATCCCTAAGATTATAAAATAGTCATTCATACCTACTTTCCCCAGTTCTTTCATTTCATTACTTCATTTATTTATTTGCTTACTTAGTGACTTAACAGTTCAATCTTTGGTCCACCAGGAATAAATTTTAGCACATGCTGTGAGGCAGGAATCTCACCTTATTTCTGTCACTCGGTCCATTTCTACGTTCTCCATAAAAACGTGTGGAGAGAAACTTTGACTAAAATAGGCAGCCACAACCTTTACAACACCTTTCTGAGCAGCTTGGCTTGTAAACCACACCGTCCTTCAGTTGCCTCAAATATATATATATATACACATATATATGTGTATATATAGCATACAAATCTGTAATATACAAATGGTATACTTACGGATATAGCATTCTGTTTTTTGTGGTCACATAACACTCGGGACTCTCGAAAGACAAATTCTCTTAGGCATTTACGTGAAGGGGGTACAGTCGTTTGTGCATCCCACGGCCATTACTGCACTGGCCCCTGTCCTTCCCAGATGCAAACCACCTCTTTGTTCACATGGCTGGCAGACATCCCTTGATACATACCAATTAAAAGCATGAGGTATCAGTTTTAGTGATTCGACTGGCACAGGTGAACGAGATTGGTCATTCCAGAGGGAGTAGGGCCACCGGGACCCCTGCTGGTGTGAGCGAGGAAGTGGGATGGTAGGATGGTGCTGGAGGACCATGTGAGAACCACACGGGTGCTGGGTGCTGGTCATTGTGCTGTGGGCTTTGCATTCATGCTAAAGAGGTGACATCCACTATTAGGTCCGTTCCACAGAGGAGAACATTAGGGTGCAACAAGATGGAGTGACTGCCAAGGTCAAACGCCTACTGAGACTAAACCAGGCTGCCTGTTTCTCTGCCCTGGAGCCTTGTAAAAGTTCACAGTGATAGACTTCGAGGCATGCTTGCTCATCAACCCAGCAATTCCTCGTCCAGGAGTGTGTGCCTGGGACAGAATTATGGATGGGCAAACCGGTCTGGGACAAGGGTATTTATCAGAGGGTGGTTTCTAACAGTGAAAATTTGGAAATAGCTTAAAAGTCCATCAAAAGGAAAGTGGTCAGCTCGACTACAGTATTCGCATATCCTGGACTACTATATAGCTCTTAAAGAATTATAAATATACTCTTTTGATACACATAGTTCCCTATATATTAGTGCATGTACAAAGCAGGTCACACATTTTATGTATTGTATAATGTCATTTTTGTTGTTTAAAAAATATATAGACAGAGAAAAACATGGAGGTTAGAGCCAGGTTTCTCAGCCTCAGCACTGCTGACATTTGGGCTGGAGAATTTTCTGTTGTGCAGATATATCTTGCGTAGGATGTTTAGCAACATCCCTGGGCTCTACCCACCAGATGCCAGTGGCGTCCCTCTCATCCCTCATCCTCCCAGTAGTGACAGCAACAGTGATCTCTAATCATTGCCAATATCCCCTGGCAGACTGTATTGCCCAGGTGAGAACCACTGGGTTAGAACTCCTCCCTCCCTCCTCCCTCCCTCCTTCCTTCCTTCTTTCCTTCCTTCCTTCCTCCCCTCCTTCCTTCCTTCCTCCCCTCCTTCCTTCCTTCCTCCCCTCCTTCCTCCCTTCTGTCCTTCCTTTCAGTTTCTGCTCAAATGTCATCTCCTGAGTGGCCCTCCTTGCCCACGCTGCCTAAAATGCCACTCTATTCAGAGATCCAGCACCCCCACCCCACCCTATCTCCTCTCTCCCTTTTCTTTACCAGACTCAGCACTCCCAGACATCCCAACACTGTCTGGTTATTTCCTGTCTCCTGCCCTGGAGTGGAAGCTCCTTGAGGGCAGTGACTTTGCTTAGCTCTTTTCTGTATTTCTTGGCAGAGGACAATGGTTAACACACAGTAGGTACTTAACAAATGTATGTTGAATTAGTAAATACCAGAGACCAGAGCTAACATTTTTGAGTGCTTACTGGATGCCAGGCCTTTTTGTAAATGCTTTACTTTTATTAACTCATGTAATCCTCCCAAAAACCCTGGCAGGTGGGATCGATTATTACCCTGCTTTACAGGCAGGGAAATCAAGGTCAGAAAAGTCATGTGGCTGGTCAAGGTCACATCTTTCTAGGTGACTGAGCGGGATTTGCTCTTCAAAGAGCACTAAGATGAACAGGCGAGATCACATAGGTCCTTGTACATCTGTGGGAGCAAAGCCTTGGGTAAGTTGTGGGTTAAGTTGCACTGTGGTGTCCTCTCCTCTGATAGGACCACCTTTGGAACAGCGTGAGTTGTGAGTTGAGTGTTACCTCTCAAAAGATATAGCCATCTGGAACCTCAGTAATAGGACCTTAATCGGAAGGATCTTTGCAGATGTGATTACGCTAAGGATCTCGAGATGAGATCATCCTCAAGACAGAAGAGGAGAAAACACAGAGACACGCCGAGGGGAAGGCTGTGTGGGGATGGAGGCAGTGAGTGGAGCCCTGTATCTCCCAGTCAGGGAGCTGGCAACCACCGGAAGCCAGAGGGAGGCATGTGCCTGAGACTCCCTCAGAGCCTCTAGAAAGAGCCAATCCTGCCAACACCTTGATTTTGAACTTCTGGTCTCCAGAACTGTGAGAGAATAAATTGTTTTAAGCCACCGAGTATGTGGCAGTTAGCAATGGCAGCCTCGGGAGATGAATGCAGCACCCCAGCTAAGACAGCTCGGGCAGTGTGGCTCACACTGGGACAGCTTACTTCTGCCCCGTCCCCGAGACTCAGTTTTCTCATCTGTGAAGTGGGGATTCTAGCCCTATCTACACCACATTGTGGTGGGGATTAAATGAAAGAACAGTTGTTGGCACTCGGCTGGGCGCCTGCCACCAGATAAATGCTCCATGAATGTTGACTGTTTTTATTCTTTTATCAATCTGAAATGTGTCCCCAGGGGTCCTGAGTCAGAATCAAAACTGAGGCCAAAACACATTGTTCAGTTCTGTGCACAAAGATATTCACGGGTCACTGGTCCTAGAACAACAACAAAACATGGAAACAAGCCTGTATTCACCCCAAGGGGCAGAGGGATGCACGCTGGGGTGTGGGGGGATGTGGCGGGGAGTGGTGTGTGGTCATTGAAGGACACTCAGGAGACGTTATGATCAATGTGAAAACATTCTCAGGGCTGAGGTTAAGTGGCTAAAAGAAGGATATAAAATTGTATGTGCAGGGGTGCCTGGGTGGGGGCTTAGTCAGTTAAACATCCGACTCTTGATCTCAGCTCAGGTCTTGATCTCAGGGTTGTGAGTTCAAGCCCCGCTTGTATTGGGCTCCATGCTGGGTGTGGAGCCTACTTAAAAAAAAAAAAAATTGTATGTGCAGAATGGTTACAATTGTGTAGAAATAAATGTAGAAAAAAGGCTGAAAGAAAACACCAAGAAACCGTCATAGGAAAGCAATTTAAATCCACAAATACAGGAAAGGAGGAAGGGGGAGGGGAGAGGGAGGGAGGGCACGCCAATCACTGGGGTGACAGGGTGATGTTAATCCGTCCTATGTGTAGCAGTTAATACCCTCCAGAATATTTACGTCCTTTATCCCAATCCACGTGGCAGTTTTAATAAACTTTCAGCTTCAGGTACCTTCTCTAAAATGTTTAAGATCTCTCCTCCCACTCTGGGCCACGCTCTGGCTTTGTGTTCACGGGCTTAATCTCTATTGGCCCCAGTTTCCCAATCTAAAAAAATGGGGATGATAAGAGCCCCTGACTCACTGAGTTGTCGATAATACCGCAGTACCATGCTCGGCACTTAGTAGGCTCTTCATAAACTCAGGCTGCCGTTTGTACATGGGGACAGGAGCCTAGTGGACATTTCCATGGAGACCAGCGGCTGTGGGGCCTCCTTCCCAAGGGGGAGGATGCCCTGGGATGCTGGCAGACCCCCAGGGCAGGAAGGCAGGTAGGAAGACGGGAGGGGATGCCCAGTCAGCATCCTCACCAGGGGCAGCCCCGTTTCATCTGGGCACAAGACAACTTCCTGGTTCAAAGACCAAAGGCCTTTAAAAAAAAAAGGAAGGGAAAAGGGTTTGTGGACATCAAATGCTGTTTTAGAAACACTGTTTTGATGATTTAAACATAAGCAAATCCGAAACATATGGATTACATTTCTCCCAAAGGGTTTAAAAGTTAAGGGCGGGGGGAAGGGAGTTGTCTTGGGCCAAGTGCATGTTGATTTTTGCCAATCTTCAGAATCTTCGGGCAATAATTGGAGACATGTCCTCACACCCCAACCGGTGCTAAGCCGTGCTTTTTTTTTTTTTTTAAATTGCTGTTATGACTCACTGTTGAGTTGGTGATTATTTTTATCCAGTTAATGAAGGTAATCTATAAATTACCACTGACCCAGATTCATGATTTAATAAGATTTAAATTACACACCCATGCTCGCTCCGAAGAAGGGGGCTGGAGCCTCTTTCTGAATGCAACACATGCATCTGCCTGTTCTCAGAGGTCCTGAAGCTCAGATGTTCTATGACCGCCTCCCCTGCTCCCATCCGAGCTCATGGCCTCTCCAGGGTGACATTTGGGGCCACCTGGTCTATTTCCAGGCCCTGTGACTATACATGCTCGGTGGAGGCTGGCTTTGGACTCACTAAAGAACCCCGAGGGGAGGCCCAGAAGGCAACCACCTTGCTCCTGCTGCTGTCATGTCTGTGTGCCCTCAGCTGACCCCCGGCCCCTCTCTGGGCCTCAGTTTCCCTCTGTATGACGTGAGACAATATTGGTCTTTAAGGGGTTTCATTTTTTTTTGTCCTTAGAAAGAGAGAGAGCACGGGGGCGGGGGGCAGGCAGGGGAGAGGCAGAAAGAGAATCTTAAGCAGGCTCCCTGCTGAGCCACGACTCTGAGATCATGACCTGAGCCAAAATCAAGAGGTGTACACTTAACTGACTGAGCCACCCAGGTGCCTGGTCTTTAAGGGGTTTCTTGGCACTGGTGTGCCGAGCCCGGGTTTCCCAAAGTGGACCCTGTGGAACCCTGGTCCCCGGAATGCTATGGGGAGAAGTGCTCCATCCTCAAGCATGTCTGAGCATGGTTGGTTACACACTTGCCCGACTCGTCCATTCACTACACCACATGTCGGCAGTTCAAGGTCAAAGTCAAGGTCACCACTGCCTCTCACCCTGCAAAGGCCATAGCTTCCAGGAAGCTCTCCTGGTTTAAGTTAGGTCAGGTCCTGCCCCTGCCTTTTCAGCTCTTCCAAGGCCTCCTATGGCCCTTAAATCAAAATCGCTCTCCTGAGCCTGCACGAGGCTGGGGATCTGTACCCAGCACCAGCTTCATGGGCAGGCTAATCCCGTCAGTGACACGGGCCCGTGCTCAGCCCCGTGCCTAATTTAAACACTCTGTCATCTCTGTCTTGAAATTCTTAGTAAGTTTACCCAATGGGTCTGCATTTTAACTTTGCTCTGGACCATTTGAACCATGTAGCAGTCTTGCCAGCACCCCAGACTCGCCTTCTGCCTGACCTCACCCTTATTCTCCCCCTCCTCGCTGCTCATGGGCCTTCCTTGCGCTCCTCTGTATGTCTGGGCTCCCCCTCCGCCTGGAGGACGGCCCACTCTCCCGCCCCTTTGCTCTAACTGGACCCACTCATCATCCCTCAGGCCCCAGCTCAAACAGCAGTTCCTGGGGGACGGGGGGACGGGGGGGGGGGGGCTTCCCCCCCCCACCCCCCCCCGGGTGCCCCCCCCGCCCCCCCCCCCCCCCCCCCCCCCCCCCCCCAAACCCCCGTCCGGGGGGGGGGGGGGGGGGGGGGGGGGGGGCTCTTCCAGCCTAGACTACCCAGGAAGGCACCCCCAAGGCCACCCCCCTGCCATCTCATTCCCTTTGTGGCACTATTTGGAATCGCCTAGTTGGCCCCACAAGTGAAAAGGGGACGGGGCCTTTCTGCTTGTCTCTGATGCAGACTGAGAGCCTGTCAGAAGGGAGGCCCTTTTCTGGTAATGAAGCCCACTCTGTCTGTCTCCCTCCCCAGCTCTCCAGCTCCCCAGCTCCCCAGCTCCAGAACAGATTCCCGCCCCCACCTCCCACCTCCTCTGGGGAAGCCCCATCCCCACCTCTCTGTGACCTGTCCCCACTCTCTGACTGTCCAGCCTCCTCCACCCTCCCATCTTTTCTCCTTTCCTGACCCCCTCCTGAGCTCTCTGGCTTCCCCCAGCTTCCCTGCTCCAAGGCCGGGAATCCCACTCCCTCTCCCTACCCGCCACCCCCCCAGCCCTCTGCCCACCGGGAACTCCCTCTCAGGATCCTCTGGGACTCACTTTTATCAGGCCAGCCTCCAGAAGTCTTCCAGCTTCTGACCCATTTCTCGGATCATCATGGTTTCATGTTACCCCCTCTCTGGGCCCTGTGTCTGGGGGCTGCTGGTGGGGTGGGGGGGGACACTTTCACTAGAGCCCCTAAGTGGGGGCAGCCGCCCTGGGTCGGGGGGGGAGGTGAGACAATGGAGCTGAGACACAGATGCTTCTTTTTTCATCAATTATCTGTTTGTCTTAATGGGCAAGGCTACCTTCGTTAACATTCTAGGAGTGGGGTTAAATGAACTTTATTAAGAAGTTCAGGGGACAGGGGCGCCTGGGTGGCTCAGTTGGTTAAGCGACTGCCTTCGGCTCAGGTCATGGTCCTGGAGTCCCGGGATCGAGTCCCGCATTGGGCTCCCTGCTCGGCAGGGAGTCTGCTTCTCCCTCTGACCCTCCTCCCTCTCATGCTGTCTCCCATTCTCTCTGTCTCAAATAAATAAATAAAATCTTAAAAAAAAAAAAAAAAGAAGTTCAGGGGACAGAGCCTAAGGCTGTGCACAGATCACAGAAGGGGTTTCAGGAGAGCAGACATGAGGAAACACAGCTTTACCCCCACGTGGAAAGCCCGTAGCCTGAGGGCCGGAGAGCCTTTCCAGCGTGGTGGAGGGAGGCAGGTGGGTGCTGGTTTCAAGTCACCTCTCCCTGGGAAAAGCACTGTGACTTTCAGCAAGGAAGGGGACCCATCTGTCCTGTTTTGGCTGAGAGTTTCCTGCCCATTTTCACACTGAAAGTCCCGTGTCCTGGGAACCCCGTTAGTCCCAGGCAAACCCTAAAACAGGCCCAAACAAGCTGCATCCCACCCACCTTGAGCATCTGACTTTCCCTAAGTTCCCTTTTCCACCCTTAGCTCCCCTTTCCTCTTGGGGAGCTGGCTTCAGCCCCATCCTCTGCCCCTGCAGAAACATCACTGTGTGCCACTTTGCCGGGGCCCCCAGCTGGGCTGTCCCCAGGAGACCAGAGCGTGTCTGTTGGGGAAATCAGGGTCCATCCCAGGACCCCCCCACCCACAAAAGGCCCATACATCTACCGGGAACAGTGAGGTCCTTTGCTACCAACCAGGGATTTGCATCTGGTGGGAAGGTTTTTTCATTTCTCATTTTATTTTTATTTGAAGTAAAATACACGACACATGAAATTTACCATCTTACCTATTTTCAAGTGTACAGTTCGTAGTGTTAAGTACATTCACACTGCTGTGCAGCCCATCTCCAGAGCTCTTATCATCGTGCAAAGCAGAAAGTCTGCACCCGTGAAACCGCAGCCCCCCACCCCTGCGCCGGGCCCTGGCACCCACCTGGCGTCGTGCTTTCTGTCTCTGCGAATCTGACTCCTCTAGGGACCTCATGCCCATGGAATCATGCAATATTTGTCCTTTTGTGACTGGCTTGTCTCACCCAACGTAATGTTCTCCAGGTTCATCCACGTTGCAGTTTTTAAGGCTGAGTAATATTCCACTGTGTGGATACACCACACTTCGCTTATCCATCATCCCTCTACAGATACTTGGGTTGTTCCCACTGGGAAGGTTTTTTGTTTTTTTTTTTTAATTTATTTGAGAGAGAGAGAGCACTAGCAGGGGGAGGAACAGAAGGGGAGGGAGAGGGGAAGCAGACTCTCCGCTGAGCAGGGAGCCTGACGTGGGACTCCATCCCACGACCCTGGGATCATGACCTGAGCCAGATACTGAACCGACTGAGCCACCCAGGTGCCCCTGTTTTTCTTTTTTTTAAGATCTTAAGGCGGGAAGCAAAGAGAAATACCAGCAGAGGATCGTACCGAGGAGCTGGGCTGAGATGAACCTGGACAGCCCGGGGATCGGGTGGTCTGTGTCCAGCCCGGGGTTCGGGTGATCTGTGTCCAAGAGGAAGAGAAAAGGAGGAATAATCTGTGCTCGGGGAACACAGGAAGGAATAGGAAGGAAGAAAAGGAGCCAAGAGGACTGTCTGTGCATCAACCCCTTTTACAGCTGCTGGTTGATTCCCTGGAAGAAGCTCCTGGAATAATAACTATTAAAGCAGCCACATCGATCAGTAAGGAACACTTTCTTTTTTTTTTTTTTTTTTTTTAAAGATTTTATTTATTTGCGAGAGAGAAAATGAGAGACAGAGAGCATGAGAGGGAGGAGGGTCAGAGGGAGAAGCAGACTCCCTGCCGAGCAGGGAGCCCGATGCGGGACTCGATCCCGGGACTCCAGGATCACGACCTGAGCCAAAGGCAGCCGCCCAACCAACTGAGCCACCCAGGCGCCCAGTAAGGAACACTTTCTATGGGCCAGGCGCTGTCGGAGGGGTTGGTGTGTGATCTGTACAGTGATTCTGTAAGGTGGGTGTTGTTATCCCCATTTCACAGGCAGGGAAGCTGAGGCACAGATATTTCACTGGTCCATGAAGTTTGGGCTGAAAAGGAAAAGACACTTAGAAGTATCGGAGACCAGGGCAGGGGGTGGGGGATGGTCTCAGGTTTTGAGCCCATGTCAGAATCACCTGTGGGGCTTGCTTACTTTTGTGTGCTCTCAGGCCACCCAGGGGTTCTGATTCCAGAGGTACATCAGGGGCTGGGGCCCCCCAAGAAACTCTGGCTGGACAGAGCTTTCGCATAGAAAGGGTGGGCCAAGGACCCACCATGGGCGTCCTCATGTGTTCAATGTCTTAAGAACACATTAGAGAAAGCCTTTCCTTCTCAAAACCTATTGCTAAGAATCAGACATTGTGCTGGGCATTTGCAGAGCTAGTTTGATCTTCAGTCTGAATCGCTTCTTGGCCTTTTGGCTACGATCAAGTGATCTTCAGCATGGCACATCACTTCCATCCTGAATCTGGGGGTTTGGCTGTGCAATGGGGTCCCTGATACCTGCTCTGTAGGGTCTTGTGAAACCTCCCTGGGGCCGCTAACTGAGGCATCACAGAGGTCTTAGGTCTATACGCCAGCAGGTCTCAAGCATCGTTTCCAGGGTAACCCCACACCAGCAAAGCTCCTGTGGCTTTTTGGATTTCCCCAACTTTGTGACTTGATGGCAAAGCCCAGGTTGTCGCTAGGTCTTGGCCTTTCACAGCTGAACTTGAAAGTGTCCCAATTCTAACCTCATTACCTATGATAAGGAGACTAGCCTCCTGGGACCCAGGCAGGGACGAGATTTTATGGCATTTCTTTCTTTCTTGGGTTGGCAGAAGTGGTCTTTGGAGGATTCTGAGACAGCCAGAGGAGGGGATGGACTTAGGTTAACAAACAACTTTTTTTTTCTTTTTAACAAGTAACACATTTGTGCTAGTCAGTTTAGGAAATGCAGATAATTAGAAAGAAAAGATCAACACCATCCGTAGCCTAACCTCCCCGACATGACCAGAGGCCTTTGGGGTCTCTCGTTGGACCTGAATCACGAGCCCATAAGCGAGGGGATGAATCCACAGCGCAACATTTCAGCTGCATGGTGGCGGTTTTGACCCACGGATCTGGGCAGCTGTCCCTGGTTTGGGGGCCGAAGGAGAGGTGAGGTGTGACGAGAACGAGCTTTTGTTTTTGTTTCTGATTTTTGAGAACTTGGATGAAGCTGGAACTCCCATCAGATTAATGAGCGGTGCTAAGAAGCATACTTGATCCTCCCCCCACACAGACTGGTTGTCATTTTTGCTCTTTTTCAAGAGTATAAACTTTTGTTTTCCACGAAATTGGCATTCTGGCAGTCAAACTGAATATTTTAATTTTTTTTTCAATATTTTTATTTCTTTTACAACGTGGTTTCTCAACCTCAGCCCTCTTGATGCATGGGCCAGATAGTTCTTTGCTATGGGGTCATCCTGAGCGCTGCAGGTTGTCCAGCGAGATCTCTGGCCTCCACCCACGAGATGCCAGCAGAAATCTCTGACACCTCCCCCCCAACAACAACCAAAAAATCGTCTACAGATGAGTGTCCCTGGGGAACAAAATCATTAGCCGTAGAGAATCCAAACCACTGTTCTAGAAAGTTCTCAGAAACAGCACCCTTTTATCTGCCCAAGCATCCACAGAGCCTAAACTACAGTTTATGCTATGGAATTATATGTGATGGTGTTTTTTAAAGGTTCCTACTTAAGAAAATAGTTAATTAAGCAAGAGGGCTAACAATAATAATATAGCTAATGTTATATTCCATGTGGTTGGAGTTTGTGTGTACATACTGACATTTTAACATCCATTGCATTTAATTGCAATTAGCATTACATTACATTTGCTCTTATGTTACTAATTTTATTTAATAAAATAGGAGGCTTTGGGGAAATTTAAGCTTTTTATTCTTTTTTTTTTTTTTTTTAACAACCAGTTTCCTGACTGAGGGATACTATTCCATATCAGATATAAAGAGAGCTTTCCCAACAGACTCGAGAAACGGTTGTTGATGAATAGAGAAAGCTCTCGACGAATTTGCCCCAGCATGTCCCAGATAGGGATACCCTGCAAGGAACAATGGCTGTCTTTGAGACAGTTCAGAAATAGGTATTTTATTCACCGAATGGCCAACCAATTTTTGTATACCATGTGCAGAGAGTTTATAGTGGGACAATTTCTAATTTCCTACAAATTAGAGAGGTGACCTTTGAAGAACGAGGAAGTTTTTTGTTCCCGGACTTGTCGGGGAAAATCCATAAATGAGAGCACATTTAATACAATGGGACAAATAAGATTTGTCTGGCAGAATCTCATTTGGCCAAACGCAATAAGTCATCTTGTGAAAAAGCCTCTTTAATATACTGTGTATATGTCCTTTGTGCGTGCGTGCACATGCTTACATGTGCAAACCAGAGGCGTGGGCTATTTCATTTATTATTTCCCGCTTTTCTCCAGAAACAAAATTGAGGTGAGGATCCACAAAGTTTCTTTGACTATGTCACCATAGGAATCAACCCACCTGTCTTGAAAGAGGAAGAGAAGAATGAATGCATTACCTTCCTTCTCCAATCACAGAAGTCATGCATTATAAAAATAGCATGTATCTTAATCCATGTATCTTACGGAGTGCAGAAAAGTATACAAAAATCAATATCTGTCACCCAAGACGATTACTATGAAAAGGTTGGTATATTTCTTGCTAGATTCTTGTTTTTGATTTGTGTGTACATACACATTTTTAACCAAATGAAGACCATACTTTTTCAGAATTTTCAGTTCCACTCCACTCTCTGTTGTATCCTGAGTCTTTCCCCCAGATAATACAATGTGTAGGGAATAATCATTGCCAGTGATTGAGGCACACAAACAAGGCTGCTGTGGATGGTTGTGCGAGTTGTGTAATGAGCAAGCCTAGGGGCCGCGATGTAAACGGTCCTGCCTGAAGGAAGGTGCTGCTAATTCTAGACACTTTCAAAACATACCTATGTAGTTACTGGTTGCTCCCAGGGGGTGTGAGAGCAGGACTGACTGCTCAAAGGAACTTTGGGGGCAATGAAAGTATTCTAAATGGGGTTGGGGATGTGTCTGCACAATCATCCAAATGTACTAAAGCTCATTGAACTACACGCCTACAATAGATGAATGTCATGGTATCTTAATTATACCTCAATAAAACTTTTTTTGGTGGAGGGAGACAAAACCCATCTTCCCAAATAATCAAGAGCCAGAGGCGGGGGGGGGGGGGGGGGGGGTGGGGACGCTACTGTTATTCCCACTTCACAAAAGGAGAGCCAAGACTTAGAGAGGGTCCATCACTTCCTTAAGGTCACCTCCCTGCCGTGGGGCCAGTAGCCACTAAGTTGTGACCTGCTATCACTCTGGAGTGGGCCCTTCACAGTCTGCACACCCGGAGCCCTGACATTTGGGGCAGCCCCTCCCTGCTTCCTCTACTCTGAGTCTGTTGTCTGCCAGTCAGTCCGTTCCTGCTCTGCTTCCCAGCCTGGGTGGCAAACACCCAAGCTGACAGAATGGGTTGAGCAATGGAAAAGCAGGGGGGAATCCTCCCCATCGCCCCCCCCCCCCGTCCCGCCTGCTGCCCTTGATCTAAAACACTGTGAGGAGAGCCGCTGAGCGCCAAGAGCACAGCCCCCATTGGGTTGTGCCTTTCCCCACAGTGCATCTTGGATGAGTATGATTTATGGCCTGTGTTTGAAGGCATTCTAAAACAATGCAGAGCTTCTGGTGGCCTGTCTGAAAACATGCTCACACACAGTCACCAAACCCAACTCTGAATCACCCTCCAGAGCCGGAGAGGGATCTTCAAAGTCCTGTCTTTTGGGTTTCCAGCAAGACACGATTGTGGGTTGGGTTGGGAACGAGTGCGGAAAAATTGACTGATAGTTATTTTCAAATGTGGCAATGGTTTTGAGGACAGTTTCATCATAAAGAGCCCCCTTTGTATTTTTATTCTCATTGTGTTGTCATTCCATGGGGGCTCATGTGAAGTCGGGCTTCTGACATCCTCAGGAGAGGCTGTGAGAACCTGGGCTTGCAGACGGATCGCCATCAGTCAGGGGCTGTATCCATTCAGTGGATGGCTTGTGGGGACCAGGGGAGGGCAGGGGTGTGGGCCAGCTGCCCAAGGGATCAGGAGCAAGCGTGGACGTTGGGCCTCTCCCTCTGCCCATCCTACTCCCTCCACTTCCTCACAGGTGTGGCAACCAGTCAATCGATCCCCTAATTCTCACGCAGCAGGGTCAAATGGATAAACAAGCTATAGTACAGCCAGATGGTGGAATAATTTAGAAAAAAAAAAAAAAAAAAAGAGCTACCAGGCCATGGCAAGGGACCTCGAGTGCATATTGCTAAGTGAAAGAAGTCAGTCTGAAAAGGTGACTTGCTGTATGACTCCAACTATACGACATTTTGGAAAAGGCAAAATACAGAGACAATGAGATTAGTGGTTGCCAGGGCTCGGGGGCAGGGGAGCGATGAGAAGGGTAAGTAGGTGGCACACAGGGGATCGGCAGGGGGACAGTGAAGCTGCTTTGTATGATACTGTAAAGATGCATGGATGTCATTATACATTTGTCAAGACCCATAGAATGGACACCACCAAGACTGAACCCTAAGGTACAATGCAGACTTGAGTTAACAATGATGTATCAGGATTGGTTCATCAGTTGTAACCAATGTAGCTCACTATTGCAAGATGGTAAAAATAGGGGAGCCTAGATGGGGGGAGGAAGGGGTACATGGAAACTCTCTGTTGAACTTTCTGTTCAACTTTTCTAAAAACCTGAAACTGCTCTAGAAAAGTCTATTAATTCAAAAAAGAATCATATCTATACCCCAACCTTCCAATGGCATCCTTGGACATTTGAAATAAAATCCCAAGTCCTTGCCTTATCCTTACAGAAGCTGACATGGTCTGTGACTGTCCACCTGTCTGACCTCCTCTCCCGCCAACTCGGGTTTGCTGGCTTTAGTCTCGTCATGCTGACCTCCGTTATACCCCTGAGCAGGTCTAACTCTCTACCACCTCAGGGCATTTGCACACATGCTGGGCCTTCTGTCTCCTATGACTGCTAGTCCCTGTTTCCTAGGTTAAAACTTTATGGCAAAAAACCTCCCCAATCACATCACCTAAAGGAAGTGTCTCCTGGAGATTTCTACCGCTGAGGCTTTCTGGCTTCATCCTCAATGGTTTTTGAAAGCTGTTACTATTTCTGTTATATGGTTACTTGTTTTATTTGGTTACTCATCGTTCTGCCATTTTCCCTCACTCAAAGGCAAGACAGGAAATGTAAATGAGGGCAGGATGTTTCATCTCTTTTGTTATTGATGGGTCTCCTGTGCCTGGAATTATGTCTGGCACACAGTAGACAGTTAATGACTGAATGAATGTACATTTACTGACACCTACTGTATTTCCTGGGGTTTAGTGTATAAAAAACCCCCATCATTTTAGGTCTTTAAAACTGAAAGTGTTCTAAGGCATAGATTTAGGAATTTTGAAATTTGTAGAAGGGCCAACAAAAAAACCACCACGGATTCTTAATTTCCATCATGCCAGCCCACCTCACCCCATCCCTACACCTTGCCCCGTGAATCCCAGACACTTCACTTCCCCAGCACACCCCGTCTGAATGGCCCCTGAACACCCAGCATGCCGGTTGAGCATTAAGGCAGACAGGCCAAGATTGGAGTCCCGACTCTAATGTTTACCAGCTGTATGACCAACCTCAGATTTTTTACTTGTAAAAAGGAATAATCATGGGACTGACCCTCAGGCTCTTGGGAAGATTACATAAAATAATGTGCCAGGCAGGGTTCAGGGCAGTGGGCAGGAGAGATTAGGATGCTGCCCCCATGGGGGTGCCATCGGTGGTGAGGACAGGTGTATTAAGCTAATAACGGAGCCCAGAGGCAGTGAGGGTAACCGGAGTGGGAAGGGGTGGCAAAGGTGGTCAGGGAAGAAAGCACCATGTGAGCTGAACCTGAATGGTGGGAGGGAAGGAGCCATGTGAAGATCTGGGGAGACTGTTCCAGGTGGAGGAACAGCAAATACAAAGTTTCTGAAGTGGAGACAGGCGGGAAAAAGAGCAAGGAAGTAGATGGATAAAAAGGTGCCAAAATAGGCTAGCTCTCAGTAATTGCTGTTATTAGTAAGATTGAAACCGAGCAAAAGTGTCTATTTTTTTTTCACATTTTACCCCTCCTTCACTGTCCCTTCCAGCTCTCCTGTACCCACTAAGACTTGTGGGTAATCTTACTTATCTATGATTCAGAAAAAGTCTCATAATTTAATAACTAAGGCTCTGTGTTAGTCACCTATTGCTGTATAACAAATTACCCCAAAACTTAGTGGCTTGGGTCAACAATTAATATTTAGGATCTCACACAGTTTTTTGGGGTCAAGAACTTGGTAGCAGCTTAGCTGGGTGGTCTTGGCTGAGAATCTGTCACACAGTTTCAGTCATGATGTCAGCCGGGGCTGCATCATTTGAAGGTTTGATTGGGGCTGCAGGAGGATCCGTTTCTCAGGTGGCACAGTCCCATGGCTGCCAAGTTGGTGTTGGCTCTTGGCAAGAGCCCTCAGTTTCTCTCCGTGGTGTCTCCATGGAGATGTTTGTGTGACCTCACAACATGGCAGCTGGTTTCTCCCAGACCAAGTGATCGGAGAGAATAAGGTAAAGCCATAATGCCTCTTATGACCTCGCCTTGGAAGTCACAAACTCCCACTGTATTCTACCCTGGTCACATAAGCCAGTCATGATTCTGTGTGAGGGGGACCTTACAGGAGGCAAGGATCCCTGGGAGCCATCTTGGAGGCTGGCCACCTGAACATTTACCCCATCAGATGAACTGAGTTCATTTTCTCCCCGCTGGGGTCAGAATCCATCAATAACTGGTCAGTGACAAAATCCTGAGTGGTGCAAGTCATGGCCTGTCTTTCAGTTTTGATCATTTCTCCCTGTTTGTCTCATCTCAAACAGTTTTTCCTTGCATGGTGGGGACTTCACTGTTCAAATTCCACCCTCTGATATAACCTGAGAGATCATCGCACACTGATTTAGTCCCTGTGATAGAAATTTGTAACTAAAGTGGGAAGTGAAGGAAATTAATTTGTCTGGCAAAAGTAATTCTACTGCCAGACAGAGAATCTGCCATGGGAAAACAGATGGGAGTATCATGTAAATATAACCAATGCCAAGAAGAATCAGAAAAGGCAACTTGTAGCTCTTTAAATGGTTTTCTTAAAATATTTTTTTGTTGAGGCTATACAGAATGCCAAAACAAGTGAGGGGGTGTGAGGCATTCCGTCACCCCCATCTGCATGTGCAGACACAGCCAAAAACAAGGTGTGACTGTTGGAAATCATGTTTGGGACTCACTCAGTGGTTTCCCAATTGATGGGCATGGAAGGCAATTCACGGAACCCAGATAACTTGGGATCCCCACGAACTGATGCTACTTTGTGTTGCAAGGTTCTGTGCAGGAAATCGGCTGACTTTCAGGTGACAGCCCTATCCTTACTCTTTCAATACCTTTGCAGCAACCCACTAGAAGAAAAGGGCTTTGGGGTTATGACTGAAGGTAAACACAGTTTTAAAAATAGCAGCATCCACATTCATGAGGCTTTACAAGGGGCAAAGGTGCCTTGGGTAATTAAGTTGGGTCCAGCATCAGTGTGTGCAAGAAAATGTTCCTAAAATGCATCGTGTTTGTGGTGTGTCATCATAAGAGAGAAATGACTGAATTTTAGGAGCCTGTCCACCAAACACTGCAATGTACAGGAAGAGGTGATGATGATGAGATGTGGGCTAAATTTAGAATATTTATCCTATTAATCTCCAGTAGGAGGTAACTCTCCATTTAACTTAGAAGGAGATGGTATGGGCTGGTCAGAGGTCCAACTTGAGTCAGCCCAGAGGGGCGGGGAGAGGGTGGGGAGGCCTCCTGAGAAACGGACATTGAAGCAAAACATTAGGCGTAAGTCGGTGTTCACAGGGGAAGGAGGTAAGTCTTTTTTTCCCCATTATGGGGATGAGGAACCAGAGGTAGAAGCCGCACCGCAGTTCTGCCACCTGATGTCTTCCCTGGACAATCATCACTATAATCCACAACCTCCCCACCTCCCATATCACCAAGTCGAATTTAGTCATTAGCTGGTCACATACGTCAGAAAACAAGCTCGAGGTAAAAGTGATAACGGGTGACGTGCCGGGTACCTGACACAGAATCCTGAGATTGTGCGCATAACCCTATTAACAACGACAATACTTAACTGACATCTGAGCCCAGGCTCTGCCAACCACCTGGACTCCCTCATCTCGGCCTCACCACTGCACGCAGCAGCTGTATCATGTTCCCATCTTACAGATGCGGAAACTGAGGCCCCAAAAAGCTAAGTAAAGCTAAGTAAGCAGCATGTCCACGTTCGCATCAGCTGTAAGTGGCAGAGCTGGGACAGGGATTGAGAAGAGGGACTGACTGTGAAGATCACGGAGCCCTGCCTTTTCACTGCCTGGCTTCAGTACGTCGCGATACGGGATCCTCCAGGGAGGTTACCCATCCTGGCTGCCTGAGGAAAACTCCTTTAAAGAGGCACCTGCAGCAACTGGCTGGGAGTTGCTTAAGCCAACAGCTTTGGTGGGTAGTTTGGCAACGTCTGTTTCTGCATCGACAGATCTCTGCAGATGTCTAGAGAATACTTTTCCCTAGACCCAGCCAGAGCACCCTTCAGATGTCCCCAGAAGCAGGCGTGACAATCAAACATGCAAGGTTATTCACGGTAGCATGACTTTTAATAGCAAGTGGATAGGAACAACCCAAATGTCCATTAGCGTGCTGAAATTAGGTCACAATGATGGGCATCTGCACAGTGCCGTGCTATGCTGTTCTAAAAAAGGACGGGGACGTTCTCTCTGTACTGATTGGGAAAGATTGCTGAGATGTATCAAGCACAAAAGCAAAGCGCAGAATGGTGTGGACAAGACGCAGCCCTTTGTACCATGGGAAAAGAGAATATAAACGCATGGATCTGTAAGAAACAGAAGCGATCTCAAGAGGCTTGTCCTAGAACTCAGTCACAGGGTTGGTTTGTCTCCGGGGAAGGGAGCGGAGACCCTGGGGGGCTCAGGGATGGAGAGGGACTGACATTTCCCCCTATAACCTTTTGTACTGGGTTTGAGACTTTATTGTGTGTACAGTAGCAGATATTTGTGCAGGTTTTTGTTGTTGTTGTTTCGAAAAGATAAAACACAGAAACAGCTCAGGAGACTAGGAGAGATGTTTCTTTAAACACTTCAGGTGTGGGTTTGCTGTGCCCCATTTCCGGAGGGGCTTCGGCCTTCATTTAGATCAAATGTCTGCTTTCCCTCCGATGTCCCTCTGATGTCCCTCCGAGGGCAGCCTGGCTTCCACTCCGGTGACCCGCGCGTCCTCAGAGGCGGCCAGCTGCCAAAGTCACTGTGCTGAGCCACTGCGCGACCCTGGGGCGCCTTTGGGAAGGGCCGGTTGCTCACTGCAGTGATGGTCCCCACTGCACTTGGTGTCCACGGTCACTAAAAAAACGTCCCTATGGGCTGCTGCCCTCCTGGCCCGCTGTGGTCTGTGCAGACGGTGAGCACAGGGCTCTCGCTCGGCATGACACCCCGATTTGGGACAGCCTCTAATAGCCCCAGGCTGGCTGTCCGCGTCCTTTGCAGCCGACCTCCCCCTCCTCTGCGTTGCTGTTCTCTTGGGCGGACTTTGGGTGGGAGAGCAACAGTACGACTGCCAGGAAAGACGCCCCCCCACCCCCCGTCAGCACTGATACTCACGGGGCCACAGTGCTGGATGGAGGGTGTCCAGGAACCGGCCTCGCCCCCAAGACCCCGGAGCGCGGGCCCCTCTGTGCCCCGCTCAGCTTCATCTCATTTGGCCCCACTCCCCTGTTTATGTTTCAGGACTCAGCAAGAACGACAAAGGTGGGCAATGTACTGAGAGCTTTGCATACATTCTCTCTATGTACCTATGAAATGATGGGACAGGTAGGTTGTCCCAAACCTGCGTGTGCCGCCTGGAAACCGAAAGTGCCAAGAAAGCAGAAAACGTGGCCAAATCCCTACAGAGGAGAGTTGAGGGGTGGAGTTAGGGTTCAGAGCTCGTCTCCCAGGTCACCACCCCACTCCTGGGCTCACAGGACACATCACTCATGGTCCAAGGACACTCTCCACTCAGCCCTGAGGGACCCTCAAAACCCAGGAGAAAGTTTTAGGCACCAATCAATAAGCCCCGAGGCCCTGTGAGGGCAGGGACCCCGTGTGGTTCAAGGTGACGCTGGGTCCCCGGCACCTACCACGCTGTGGGGCACTCGGTAACACTTCACGGAAGGCGGGGTGCGAGGGAGGGAGGTCCTGCGGCAGAGAAGGTACTGGTTCCTGCGGCCCAGTGAGCCCACAGCTGTTGTCAGAGACTGACTCTCCCCAGTGAGGCAGGAGCAGCGGTGAGAAGGGTCACTTCAGGGTGCAGGCTTCCAAGCGGGTGGCTCTCTCTCACCTTCTTCCTCTCGCTGCACGCAGAGGGCAGCGTCCTCCTCGTGGACTGTGGGGCCACAGGGAAGCGTCCTGGACGGACCCCGGGTCCCCCCGTCCAGGAGAGCCACCCTCTCTCGGGAGTTACCACCCTGGGTGTTCCATGCCCAAGAAGTCAAGGGAGGCAGGGGCGGGGAGGAAGCGACTGTGCCCTGGGATGGCGCCGGGGAGCTGTCCACTTGCTGGGTACTGTGAGCACACCACCTCGGATGGCACCCAAGGAGGGCCTCTCGGGGCTTCTGTCCCACGGTACAGATGCCCCAGATAGATAGTGAGGCTTCGAAAGGTGAAGGGATGTGTCCAAGGGCCCAGATGTTGGAAGTAGCAGAGTAGAAGTTGGCAAGGAGGCTGCTGTGACCTCAGGGCTCCCACTCCGGGGCCGCGGGGTCCCTCCTGCCCTGTGCGGCCAGCCTGCCCCGATGCAGGAGAGCAGAGAAGGGCCGTGCATCCCTGTCTCGGCACCTCGACATTTGCTCGCAGGAATCCACCTGGCCTGTGTCTCCAGGTGCGGCCCGGCCAGGAGAGCAGCTGGTCTGGCCGGGGACCCCACCCAGGGGTGCAGACAGGGCGCGGCGCACGGGCCTCCCGCTGTGGGTCCTCAGCCGCGCTGCCCTGCCGGTCGGGCCGCCTCCACTCTGACTCAGACGCTGCCCAGCCTCCCGGCTTGCTGAGTTTGCAAAATCAGCCCTCCGGAGCTGCGGCCTCCGTGCATCCAGGATGCCTGATTCTCTCCTGCTGGAGACAGAGGGGCTGTTTAAGTCCCTGTGAGGAATGCACTGGCCAGTCGGGTCCCCTCCAAACTGCGAAGTCTAGTGCTGAGAGAGGGCTCCGAGGTACTTAGGACTTAGTACTCCTGTTAAGCTGGCCTGCCTGAGCTCACGTCCCAGGCCCACCATGACCAGCGAAAAGGGCCTAAGGCAAGTCACTCACCCCTCCACGCCTGGGGATGATCACAGGCTCTTCCTCATAGAGGTTTTGGAAGAATTGAGATAATGCATGGAAAATGGTTCAGACTTACCAAGAACTCAGTGCATTTTTATAACCATGAGAAGGTTTTCTATCCCAGCTCTCCATCCCTTGGACAGCAAAGACGAGGACTGACCCCAAACTATAAAAAAATGGGAGACTCACTGTGTGCCCCTCCAGTTTCTGCCTGCTTTTGTTCACGGTCCTCAGATCATCGCCACTCGTGTTCTGTCCAGCATCCAGTTCTTACCGGAAGCCAAGCGAGGTGGGATTTGGAGCTCAGAGACATGAGGCCGTGTGCCCGTCGCTTCCCAGCCAGACGTGCGGCAGCCGAGCGGCCGGGAATCCAACTCCAGCTCCGGGCTTCTGCCTCCCCTCACGTTTAGCTATTCATTCTTTGTGGGAATATTTACTGAGTGCCCACGTCATGCCAGGCGCTGAGCTAGGTCCCGTGACACAGCCACGAACTGCTTCAACGAGGTCCCTGCGCTCAGGGTGCTTGCATTCTGGTAACAACATCAGATAATAGGCAGGTGAACAGCCCCGCCAGTAGGGTAACTGCGGGTGGTGAGAGCTGCACCCAGGGATGGCACCGGTCGGCCGGACGACGGTGACGAGTGGGAGCTGCTTGGGTTGGGTGGTCCGGGTGGTCCGGGTGGTCTGGGTTCAGTGTGAGAGGAAGCAAGAAGGAAGTGAAGCAGTGTGCGTGGGGATTTCTGGAGAAAAGCCTTCCTGGCAGAACCGTAGCAAGAGGGCAGACCCGGAGGAGGGAGCGAGCCTGGCTGGTGTCCGGGGAACAGGGAACTGGGAAGCCAGCCTGTGTGTGTGTGTGTGTGTGTGTGTGTGTGTGTTGGGGGGGAAGCAAGGCCCCCTGGAGCAGGGAGGTGGCATTCATTTCCCCTCTGCCCTCACTGCTCACCCAGCCCTTACCCGCACTCCCGCCCCAGCTGCATAGGACCCCAGGGACCACTTTCGCAGACCCCAAATGAACACTCAGGAGCTCAGAGAATCAGATGGCCAGTCTCTGAGCTCCTCCCTCCTTCCTTAGCTGCAGGCAGGTTGAGAAAATTAAATATATAGGGACCAGATATTCTTTAAAGCTCTTTCTATTTGCAGGGATGCCTGGGTGGCTCAGTCGTTAAGCGTCTGTCTTCGGCTCAGGTCATGATCCCAGGGTCCTGGGATGGAGCCCCGCATCGGGCTCCCTGCTCCGCGGGAAGCCTGCTTCTCCCTCTCCCGCTCCCCCTGCTTGTGTTCCCTCTCTCGCTGTGTCTCTGTCAAATACATAAGATCTTTAAAAAAAAAAAAGCTCTTTCTATTTGCAAATAAAGATAATCCTAACAATAACCCTTTAAAGTAGGAATAATGATAATTATCATTACTATTATACAGAGTGGGGAGGGGCAGAGGGAGAGGGAGAGAGAGAGAATCTTAAGCAGGCTCCACGCCCAACGCGGAGCCCGAGACGGGGCTCGATCCCACAACCCTGAGATCGTAACTTGAGCTGAAATCCGGAGGCAGATACTTAACTGACTGAGCCGCCCAGGCGCCCCAAAGTAGGAATTGGTATTATTAGTAGTAATATTGTCATCAGCACTATTTAACAAATAGGAAACTGACTCAGAGGCGCTAAGGGACTTCCTCAGGGTCACACAGCTAGAAAACAGGAGAACTGGAATTGGAACTGCCCCTGCTTCCACCACTGCTCTTTATTGGCTTGTACCACAGGGTCCTTGTGTAGGAAGCACTCCTGCGTCTGGGATAACATACTTAGTGCCTTAAAAAGCCACGTGAGGTTTCCCTCTCCCTCCACATTAGTTTTTGTTAGGACTTCAAGCACCCCGTGGCACACAGCCTGACCCTGGGTCCTTAGAGCCGGGTGCTGAAACAATGGCCCAAGGACCAAATCCTGCCCTCTGCCTGTTTTTGGAAAAACATTTTTCCGGAAGCCAGCCACACCCCTTTGCTCATGGATTGCCCATGGCTGTTTTCCTGCCATAAGGGCAGAGTTGCGTTGTTATGACCCAGACCATATGGCCTTCAGTATTTACAATCTGGCCCTTTACAGAAAAGGTTGCAGATCCTTAGCACGGAGAAGTTTGTTCCCAGCTTCTCTGTCTGTGGTGAGGTGACTTTGGAAGGACACCTTGACTCTGCAGGTCCAGCCCTGGATACAGCCCAAAGCAGGCGCTTAAAGTCGGCCTGACTTGGAACAAAGGGAGGTTCCTGGAGCGGAGATGCCAAAACCCTGGGGGGCCTGGCCATGGCTCTCTGTCCCCCTGCCCCGGTCAGAGGGCGCGTGCATGCATCTGGGCCTGAGAGCGCAGCGCACGGTGGCGCTGCAATTGTCAGACTTGAAAACGAAAACACAGGGCACCCAGTGACTTTGAACTGCAGACCGACAACAAATAAGTTTTGAGTATAAGGATGCCCCAAATATTACATGGAACATTCTTACACTAAAACATGATTCTAAAATTACTCTACCAAAATTCTGAAGTTCTTATACTAAATTCCAAGTTTATTATGCCAAAATCTTCAGTGTAAGTATGCCCCAAATAGTGCAGGGGACAGGCTTATGCTTAAAAAAAATGATCCATCATTTATCTGAAATTCAAATTTAAGTGGCTTTTTGTGTTTTGTTTGGGAACACTACAAAGGGATGAATTTGGAGGCACAGGCTCAGACCTGCAGGGACCTCGTGATGTCAGGCATGTGGATTTGTCCCCGTGGCAGTGGATTTGTCCCCGTGGCAGATGAGGGAATCACAGCCCCGAGGAGGCCTCCAAGACCCTTCCCCAGATGGTTTTAAAGCAGGAAATCCTCCCAGTTCTTGAACAAAGGTGAACTTCTTTTTTCCAAGTGGGCATCCCCAAATTTAATTCCGGAACACAGGGTCTGTAGCTTCCAGGCAGCAGGAAACTATATATGGGCTGAAAGTGTGGGGTTTTCTGTTTCTTTCTTTTTTTTTTCTGTTTCTTCTTTAATTGTTGTGGTTGTTTTGTGTTGATGCTTTGCGAGCTGAGACCCGCTTTTCCCGTCCAAGGCCCATTGCCGCCGCCGGCCTCTCTGTCTCTCTGGCTCACCCTCTGTGGCTCTCCCTGTCTCTCTCTGTTATGTTGCTTGCTCAGGGAGCAGCGCTGGAGACAAAATGCCTTTTGACAGGTGACAAGATGGGACCAACATCATGGCGGGTTTGGGCAGTAATCTGGGTGGCAGAAGGAAGGAGCCATGGGCTTAGCAATGTTCGGTGGCCGAATGGAAGCAGAGGCGCGGCAATGGGGATTTCTGCTCACCTGGGCTTCAAGAGCAATTATTAGGGGGCACTATTCTCCGAATAGTGCGCAGTGAAGCATCATCAGCTTCCGAATTGGCCCGAGCAGGCAGCATCCAGGTCCCCCCTCCAGCTTAGGGAGCCCGGGTTTTGTCACCGTTTTTAGGCATACTAGTGACATCCGCCCTGCAGGGTGAGCCACTGCTTGGAGTGTCCGGCCTCAGTCCTTACCACGCAGGACTGGAGGCCAGGGGAGGACTCGTGACTTGCTCGAGGTCACGCGGCTGACGCGAAGCATAGCTTCGAGCCGGACCCCAGTGGGGCAGGCCCCCAGCCTCACGCCCCTGTCCATGATTCTGTCCCCATGGAAACCTTGCATCTCAGGCTCTCCTGGGGGCTTTGGGAGGGAAAAGGGGCACCAGGCAGAAGGATCCGGGCCTGCTGGGGGAACACAGACTCAGAGCCACCATGGGCCCAGAGCCTCACCAGCCCCCCCTCGGCTATGTGGCCCAGCCCACCTCACGACAGACTGCCCCAACCCAACTAAAGGGAAATTGGGCACCTCTTTCCACCCTTCTAGCTCCCTGAGTCTTTCCAGGAGCTGGAGAGCCCCGTGCTTTGCTAGTCACAAGAAGAAATCCCGTGCTGACTTTGAGAAGTAGTCGAGAAGAAAAGGGTACCTTTTTCTGGGCGGCCCCCAGCACTCTCAGTGCTGGCTTTGAGCTTTGCTTTTCTCCTCTTCCAAGCCAGCTCTCCAATTCTACTCCAGAAGAAAGGGGCTCCAGGAAAATATCTGGGGTGACAAGCAGCAAGTTAGGGCCAGAAGGGTATTTTTACAGGGACCTCCCCTATCAGAAGAACCCAGGACACTGTTGAGAAATGCAGACTCCAGTGCCCACCCCAGGGCTTCCCAGTGAAAACCTCTAGGCACCAGCCTAGGACTCCACATTCTTACGGAACTCTCTCCCTGATGGCATTGCACAGTTAGAGATGCAAGGCAAGGACTGGTAATTTTTCAAGATGTGACCCTTCCCAACTTAAACACAGTTTAAAACCTCTTGTTGGCTTCCCAGTGCTTTTAGGGGGGAGACCAGTGCCTTTAGCTTGGCTCATTGGATAGCATCCTCCCTGTGCTTCATTCCTTCACCATTCGCCTGCTACACCACCCTGTCCTCAGCTGCATCCCCCATTCCTGCCACAGGACCTTTGCACTGCCCATCTCCGTTCTCTAAACACTAACCCCAGGGAAACTCTCTGGGGTCCCTGGACTAGCTCAGCTGCCAAAGTCCCCCCTCCAGCTCATGTGCCCCTCCTTTGGCCACTTCTCTCAGTTAGAAGTCAAACACCCTCATCTCTAGATGATTTCTTAATGTCCTCAGTCGCTCTTGAACTGGGAGCTCCCTGAGGGTAGGGGCTGGAGCTGTCCCATTCAGCTGGGCACCCCCAGCCCCAGGCCTGTGGACAGGGCACTTCCTGGTTCAGAGCCCAGATCTGGAGCCCCTGAGTGCTCCTACCACGGGCCCCACCAACCCCTTGGACAGCAAGTCACAAAACCTCCCTGAACCTTTGTCTCTGTGACTGTGATAGAGCTCAGACTGTCCCTGTCCCGAAGGGCTATGTTGAGGATGAAGGGAACGAGTACTCACTACTCCCTAGGCAGGGTGTCTGGCATTCACTGAACAAATAATGAGCACTTAGTGTGTGCTGAGCACTGTACCCGCGGAGCGACACTGAGAACAAAGCTGACAAAGCCCCTCTTCACCGGTGGAGACGGTCCTCAGATTGATCCAGAGGAGAATGCCGAGCATCGAGAAGTGTGCTGGTTCGCTGTGGGCAAGTGGCCGGCAGAGGAGGACCCTCCTCGAGTTACTGACCTCTTCAATGCTCAGTTTTCTCACGTGCAAAATGGGCATGATAGGAGAACCTGCCTCATGGGGTGCGTCAGTGGGAATATTCAGGGGTGAAGAGGTGTGGGTCCCTTGCAGTAGTGTGTAACAGTGAGCGGTAATTGTTAGTCCAAATACAGCAGGGAACAGGATGGAGAATGGGAGGGTGCTGTGTGTGCTACTTTAAGAAGTAAGGGTGGGAAACTCTTCCTGGGGGAGGGGATGAGAGGAAGAAGGGAGCCATGTGGATATTCCAGGCCAGTGTGGCTGGAATGTGGGTAGCAAGGCCAAGGCACCTGATGAAGCTGGAGAAGGACAGATGCTGGGGAGGCAGGTGTTCATGGGCCTTGCCTTTGGTTCCGCAGTGGAGGGAAAGCTACCCGTGAGCGGGAGCATGACGAGGTCTGGTTCACTTGGAGAGCCACATCGAGATTGCTGTATGGGGAAAGCCTTGGGGGGCCAGGGCCCAAACAGGGAGAGCCTCTGGGAGGCCGAGGGGTCCAGTGAAAAGTGATAGGGTCTCAGAGAGGGTTAAGGATGGTGAAAGTGATGAAAGGTGGTCAGATTCTGGGCACCCTCTGAAGACGCAGCCCCTGAGTGTGCCTGGCAGCCCTGAGGGGCACAGGAAAGGGCGAGGCATTGGATAAAAGCAGAGCCACTTCCTTAGACGGGAGTGGGGCACAAAGAGAATACCCCGCTGTAGGTCATTATCACGGAGCCATTTCATTATAGTGATCGTGGCCCGGTAATCCGTACATGCTCCACTCCGGCCAGCCCCAGGCTCACTGCGTAGGTCAAATCGGCCCTCAGAAAGGCAAAGGTTTTTAGATTGAATAAAACCCATCAAGCAAGGATAAGTATGATTTGCCCCATAAAGGAGGACTCACTTGTGTCCATACCTACAGAAAACTCAGCTTTCTTGGCAAGCGCTGAAAGCCGTCCGTGGTCCAGGACTGTGCCCTTGTGACTTCCAACTTCTACTATTTCCTCAAGTTGTGCATATTCTAAAGCAATTTGGAAAGCAAGCCTTTTTCCCACCGCCCAGTTCTTGTTCATACCTAATGGATTCCAAGGACAAACCAAAAAGGGTGGGTCACCTGGTGTTTGGAATTTTCCCTATAAATGCGCCCCCCCCCCCACCTTCTAGATGGTGCTATTCTAAAGCAGAATGTGTTTAAAATTCCTTTTACTGTGTTCTCTCCATGCCCTGTTTGATGAAGTTTCTTTGGTAAACATTTCCTAAATATCACAGAAGACGTATCACACACACACACACACACACACACACATTCAAAAGGTAGAGGACTCTTTGTAAATTGTAAATGAAGGCCCTGGGGGTGGGGGAGGGGGAGAGGAGGTCACACCCCAAGAGGGCTGCATCCCCCGTGTTTCTAGTTAAGTAGGTACAGCAGATGGTACTTTCGTGAGGTTCCCTCAAATTGTAGACATTTTTTTTTAAGTAGGTACCACACCTAGCATGGAGCCCAACGTGGGTCTTGAAATTGCAATCCTGAGATTGTGACCTGAGCTGAGATCAAGAGTCAGCCTTTTAACCGACTGAGCCACCCAGGCGCCCCAAATTGTAGACATTTCTTCTGAAACTATTCATAGTGAAAATATACAACAGACACAAGTGAATGATACTAGGTAGATGGCAATATGCATCATTATCATCATCTTTGATGGTGCCAGCCAGTTCCACACTCCTCATCTGTGCTGGTCACGAGACCCACAAGAGCCTGAGAGGGACCTGTTTTTAAGTTCACTGGCCCAGATGCACATCAAGGCAAGAACCCTTCCTTCCCTGCTACACGTATTCCCCTCAAAAACCTCCTCTGGCTGCCCCGGCCCCTGAGGAAGCCCAGAAACCCTCCTCCTAGAATCTCTGCACAACATCTCGTTCAAGTTCAAAACCCATCCCCTGTCATTTATAATCATTTGGCAAGTTTCATTTAAAATGAAAATCCATTTAATGAAATATTTCTGTTTAAATACCAGCGCATAAGATTTGCAAAAATGTACCCATCTTGAATATATTTAAGCAAAAATCAATAAAGGTTAATAGCATATTGCTAGAGCATCACAAAGACAGAAAGCCAAATTATTCCTTTTGTAATTGAATAGTACCACTGGAGTGTGGGAGGAAATCAACAGTGACATTTCTACCATATCTTTTCAAATGGTGTGTGAAATTCAACCATTGGGCTGTGATAGCCACGTACAATTCAAATTTGACTAATTAGGTAGATGGTGCAATTTTCCATTTTTTAATAGAAAAGGGGGTGGCAAGGCAATTTTGAGAGGATCGGGGCCAAAACGGGCGGGGGGAACATCATGTGAAGATAGCAAAGTCTTTAACAACAATGTAATTTAAAAGAAGGATTTAATTGGAATCTATTAGGAGACAAGCCAGTTGGTTTGAAGGACAAGATTAAAAATATTTCATTAATGCACATGTGACTTCGGGAAGAGATGCTCAAGGAATTTGTCATCTTCCTGAGTTACTTAGTCCAAAGGAAAGGGCACTCATAGGATGTTACGACTCAAGAGATTATGTTGTTCTTCCTGGTGTCTGTTATTTGTTGCCCAGCGCCCCCGGCCCCACCATGGTGATGGATGAACATCAATTTCCCCTCTTCCTTATCAGCACCTCAAGCATTCTTGGGGAAACCACACCTCCTCTATTCTTAGCCCAGAATCTTGAGTCAAGAGGTATCCCAATGACTGCTTCAGGATGGGTTCTGATTGGCTAAAAACAGTCGTCATGTTCCACCCCCAGGCCCCAGAGATTGGCTCAGTGGATGAGCGCATCACCAAATCCATGACAAAAAGATATGAAGAGCACCTACCCTTCCTTGCTCTGTCAGGTGGAAGGATCTAGAATGGAGGACACTCCAGTAGCAGTAAGTACACCTAGAGGCCAGATCTTTGTTTCTAATATCATTCTCCAAAAAAGGGTCTCCATGGAGAAATGGCTGATCTCAGACTTGGGGCAGGGAATAGAGAAGATGAGTCTGAAGCATCTTGGAGTGCCAGAAAGTGAGGTACCAATAAAAGAGCCCACCCACAGTAATGGAGGCATGTAAAGGACACATAAGCACCAACTGGAAAAACTCTCAGTTGCTTAGGCTGGGACAATTTGAGCAAAAAATCAAGTAGTGCTGAATGATACTGCAAAGTATAAAATAAGTGTGATCCATACTGATATAAATGAGTGGTGGGATAATAAATAAATAAGTAAAAACGAACAAATCTCCCATGCAGAAAAATTTCAAATCATTTATGTAGATACTGCATCCTCGGTGAGGTGGAGTACAACCCCAGCTTCTTAAGAGTGGGCGGCACTTTGTGACTTCCTTCCAAAGAGCACATAATGGGGGGAAAAGAGTGACTTTACAGCAGAGAACCTTGGCAAACCTGGCCTCAGGCAGGTGGCCTCAGTTAGCATCAACGATGATAAATCACATCGATAGTATATATCCTTGACAAGGATGGGATTACCTCTGGGGTCTTCTTCCCCCAAACCCGTGGCCCCAGGATATTCATGAGAAAATATCAGACAAATCCGAATTGAGGGATAGTCTACCAGAGCGGCGCTCCTCCAAATTGTCAAGGTCACGGAAATCGAGGAGAGTCTGAGAAGCTGTCACAGCCAAGAGGAGCCTAAGAAGACATGATACTAAATGTCATGTCGTGTTCTGGACGGGATCCTGGGCCAGAAAAAGAACATTAGGTAAAAGCTAGGGAAATCTGAATAAACTTTAAACTTCAGTTAATGATGATGTATCGATACTGGTTATTAATTGCGACAAATGTACCACTCTCATTTAAGATACTCATAATAGAAGAAACAGACTGGGGTATATGAGAACTCCCTGTAGTATCTTTGCAATTTTTTCTGTAAATCTGAAACTATTTTAAATAAAAAAATATTATTTTAAAAATCTGATATGAAGTGATATTGATTGGTGCTTCTGGGAAAATAAAGCTCCCTTGTGCTGGAGTGTAAGGATAGGGAGAGTGTCAGTATACGGCGTTTAAAGCTGAGCGCACCATTTTGGTACCAAAGAGGGGAAGACTGGAGCTGCTAGCTGTTGCTAGGTACAGCCTGGGGACAAGCTTACACTGCAGAATGAAGAAAAGAAGAGGTCGAGAGAAATAAAGTCCTCGGTGATATGGCATGAGTCACTGGATCAAGCCTCGCCTGAAACTAATTTAGCTCTTGACTTCTCATATTCTGAGCCAATGAATAAATCCCTTTATTGTTTAAGTGGGCTTTTTGTCAAATTGGAACATCATGATTATGCAACATTGAGAATGATTCCCCATCTCCTTTGGTCTACTCAGTGATCCCCAAATTCTGAAATCACACATTCTGTTGTGTTTGGGCTGCAAATTAATTGTTAAAACAAAGTCTGAGCAGTGTATGCTTTGGGGATACTTCCCCACTGTTTCCAAGGGCAAAGAGAATAAGGTGTATGGGTTGGGGGCCACAGGGATCCTGAGCTGGTTTTCAGTTCCCACCAAATAATCTCTCTCTTCAGTGGAGAAGCTGTTGCCGGGGGATTATTTCTGGAACATTCTTCCGACTGAGCAGGGACTTGAGCTAATTACTTCTCAGTTTTATGTGGCTTGTGGCTATTTGTTGTTTTATTTAGGAATGGCGGGGGTGGGGTACGGCTGCGGTTTGGGTTTTCTTGTGTACTCTAGACATCACTGGAAGGTCACCTCCTGGTCCCACCCCACCACTTATTGTGATGTTCCTATTTGTTATTTTTTAAAAGCTTTTCGTGTAGATTATTTAACTTGGCAAAACTTTACAAATGGAATCCCATTTGTGTAAATAAACAATCAAACTTTTCTAAATTGTCCCCAGGGAGGGGACCATCTCTTGATCATCTCTTTTCCCAATATGCACGTTCCCTGTGCCAGGCGGCATGAACCAGGCCAGGCAATACATGAGCGAGTCTGTCCCTGGGTCCACGGGGGAGGGACCTGACATGCAGACAGGCCAGAGACATGTCGAAGGGAAGGCTGCCCGGGATTCAGTCTGGCCCAGAGCTTGCTGCTTCTCTGTATCCCTCTCCACCAGCTCAAGCACCAGGCTTCCACCATGTTTGTAGAGGGAGAGTCTTCTTGACAGAGTGGCTAACGACACCCCACATCCTCTGGAACCCTTGGAGCACAAGTTCTTATGAAGAGTGGCTAAAGGCATTTGGAAGGCAGGCTCACTACTAGCCAGGGCAGAAGCCTTGGTGCTTTGGACAGAGCCCTGTAATCTTCATAGCTACAAAGGAGATGAAGGAGTCTCTTAAGGCTGTCCGTCAAACCATCTGAGATTTTGTGAAAAGTGTGGCCTCAAACTGTGGACTTGCATCTGCCCTTTTACCAGAACTTTCCTGTTCTGTTTTTTTTTTTTTTTTTTAAGATTTTATTTGTTTATTTGACAGAGAGAGAGCGAGTGCACAAGCAGGGGGAACAGCGGAGGGAGAAGGAGAAGCAGGCTCCCCGCTGAGCAGGGGGCCCGATGGGGAGCTCGATCCCAGGAGCCTGGGATCATGACCTGAAACAAAGGCAGACGCTTCACCGACTGAACCACCCAGGCGTCCCCAGACCTTCCTTGTTCTTCAATTCTGCTGCACGAGATTCCCAGAAATCTTACCAAGGGTCACATTTATCCCCCAACTTCTTGATGCATAAAATCCTTAATCTGTAGTTTTCTCAATTTCATTTGTTCTAAATGTCACATTAGCTCCTGCTTTGAAGGAATCTATCCGCCCACTTATTCATCTATCCATCCATTCAACAGATTTTTGCTGAGTGTCTCCTCTGTCCTAGGGCTGGGCACTGTCCTAGGGTTGGGCCACAGCTATGCTGAGCTAGCTAAGCGAGGTCTGCCTGAAGCCAGATGTTGCCCTCTGAATGACTCAACTCTGCAAAACACCTCCCTGATATGCAAAGATGGTGTGTCTATTTCCATTCAAATAGTTACCAGGGATTTTTTTTTTTTTATAGTTGGATGGGCTAGAAAGGTCCTGTGGAGAGCCCTTGTCTCTGGGGCAAAGGCACGTGAACTTGGCAGGCGTGCACGGTCAGCCGAGTATCACACAACTCCAGGGTAAGAGCTGGTGTTGGCAAGAGAGACAAATGTCTGCTAGGGGCAAAATTAGCCCTCCAAATTCCTGAGATATCCTTAGAGCGCTTGGTTTGTGTGTCCAAACCTGCATTGTAATATGTGTCTATGAATGTACAATGTGTACAGACATATGCCATGCACTGCAAAGAATGAATCTGCAGAATTCACTTACAGTGTTTTCTCTTACAATGGAAAGAGTGCATGGAGAGTGTTACCATTCCAGAATATCCTCCACTGGGATCCCTGCTGGCTCTCAATTTGGCCAAAGTGCAGGCTTTCTGGATATGATACTTCAGTGAAAACTACTTAACATGGAGTGGTGGGAGGGCATCTTTATGTCCACGCCATGAGATACAATTGTCACCTTTTAACCCAGGAGGAAAGGAAGGTTTGGGAGTGGTAAGTGGCTTATTTATACTCTTCCAAAGACCCAGCAGCGGGTGACGCTGTTCTAGGAGAGCTCAGGACCTCCACCTTCTCTTTTCCCTCCCACGTGTGAGCACTTGGAGGGGAAGTGTGTTGTGTGTAGCAGCAAGCAAGGAAGAAGGTACTTGAATGCCTATTAATTGACCATGGGACAAACATTTATTAAAAGACTCCCAAGAAGAATGGAACCACCATCTTCCCTTTGGAGCTTCTGCCACAACACATTGTACACCAAAGAGTCAGAGGGAAGGAAGAAGGGAGGTGTGCAGAGGGCACAGGAGGCACCAGCTCATCCTGGTTTCTAGTTTTATGGCATCTCTTGAGCCAGATAGTTCTGCCCTAACTAATGCAGAAATTAGCTAAGAACAGCAATAATGACAATCAGCGTTTATTGAGAATGTATTCTGTTCCTGACTGTTATACAGCAAAATCCCAGTCCATTGTAGATTTAAATAGGAGAATAGTCAGATTAAATAGCAAATAAATGCAAGCAGATAGAAGGGAAGAAATACTGTTTTTCCTTCACTCCAAGAAGCTGTCAGCTGTAGGAATATCGGAGCCAGTGAATTGATTAACAGCTTCTGTGGGGAGTCAAACAGCCCAAAATTCAAAGCCTGTTTCCTCCACTAACTAGTTATAGGGTCTTGGGTAAGTCATACTGTCCTTTCTCTATCTATCCATCCAACCATCCATTCACCTCTCTACTCGACAAATATTAGTAGAACACCTACTACCCACTAGGCATTTGAGAACCGAAACCACCAGAGTTCCTTGTGTCTGTGTTAAACAATACAGGGACAAAGCAAAGTTAACAGCTTTGCTTGCTGCAGGAGATACGTGCTCCTGGCTGATAAGACTGTCAACTAACTAAACAGCTTCCTAACCAAGAACTTTTACTGTAAAGGGCCTGTGGTCAGCAGAACAGTGGCCCCCTATGTTTAGATCCTAATCCTTGGAAGTTGTGAATATGTTTTGCTTCACTGCAAAAGGGACTTTGTGGACTTGATTCAATTAAGAATCGTAAGCTGGGAAGATTATCCTGGATTATCCGGGTGGGCGCAGTGTCATCACAAGGGTCCTTAAAAGGGAAAAAGGGAGGCAGGAGAAGAATGTGAAAGTGCAGTGTATAGAGACCCGACCAGCCATTGCTGGCTTTGCAGATGGAGGAAGGGGCCACGAGTGAGGAAATGTGGGGGCCTCTAGAAGCTGGAAAAGGCAAAGACCCAGATTCTCCCTGGACCTCCTGAAGGAAGACAGCCCTGCCAACACCTTCCTCATAGTCCAGTGGGGCACATTTCAGCCTTTTGACGTCAAGAACCCCAAGGCAATACATTTGTGTTGTTTTAAGCCACCAAGCTTGTGGTCATTTGTTATAGCGGCAACAGGAACCTCATACAAAGTCAGATGGGAAATCTTTTCTGCTTTGTGGATTACACGTTCTCTTTCAAAGCTTCCCAACTCTGCTGTTGTTGGTAAGTGAATGAACGTGGCTGGCTTTGGCCCATGGGTCGAAGTATGTTGACTCCTATCCTCACATAAGCAACAGGGGTTTATAATGGTAGCGACTTGGGAATGTTCTTTTGTGGGCATTAAATGAAATGATGCATAAAAAGCTTTCAGCGGTGCCTGAGAAATAGTGAGCACCCAATAAATGTTTATTATGATTATTTTTTATCAGTGTTATTGTAGTGGTGTGACGAGGAGGAGCGTACTTGCTCTTTCTGGCAGGGTGCCCATCAGAACTCAGTAAGGATAGGCCAGGAACCATGTATCTGTCAGGTATCTCTGGTTAGGGCTCTTCTCTGGCACTTCGTAGACACTCACATAAGGGAAAAACAGCTTGGGGTGGAAGAATAAACAGGAAGAATTGTCTCTACCTGAAAATGACAACCTGGAACAGATTCGACGAAAAACAAGTGTCTCCAAGTCACAGGATCATCCTGGCTTTGAATGGCAGAGGGCTGTCTTGTTACTATTCTCCCATCCCAGCATTGACATATTTTATTACTAATTGCTTCTTCAAACCTCATCGATGATCTTTTGCACTTTCCGCAAAGAAATGTTGAAAGCTTTTAATGAAGAAATTAATTATGTATAGTCTTGAATGCAAATTAGACTAATTAATTGTAGCATTGATACTCTCTCCTGGCACAAAATATGAGAACTGGCATTATACATATTTATAAGGTACAGTACATTTTGACAGATGCCTACAGATTGTGATGAAAAGGTGGTCAAGGTGTCTGAAAGGATGGCTTTTCTCTGACAGATAAATATGGTTGCATTTCGTGAGAAGTTTGGTTTAGTTGTCAACAATAGTGACTTTGGAATGTTGAGACGAGAAAACTTTTGGGCATAAAATGGATTTTCCCCAAACTGGAAAATTTGAGTGGAGGGGAAGTGATGGGAAGCAGAATGAATGTTTCCTCTGAATTCTTGGTTCCTATAGTACAATTCTCCAAGAATGGGAGATTTCCATGTCCTCAGTTTCCGGATGCTTGAGTGGTTGCGATTTGCCTCTTTTCAACTGTGTTTCGTTCCATGCATGAGAGTAGAGGGTGGACATCTGTGTGAATATCACTTGGCCACTGGGAAACAGTGTTCTGCCTCACAGAAATGTGTGCTAAATAAAGACCCCATTGAGGGAAAAAAATGGCCACAGTATTTTGCAGCCTCTCTCATGAAGAAGCAACGTTTATATGTCCTTCCTTTGGACCTTGGGTTAGCCACGTGACTTGCCAATGGGACTTCAGCAAACATGATGCAAACGGAAGACTGAAAAGTGCTTCTGTACTGGGTTTGCCATTCCCCGCTCCTTCTAGAAACCCTTCTGCCACTGTGAGAACAAGCACCTGAGGACAGGCCCAGCCATCTCAGACATGACCCCAGACCTGGGAGGGAGGCCATTCTAGACTAGCCAGCCACTGCCAAGTCGCCCCAGACCAGAAGACTTCTCAGCTAACCAAAAGAATTGTGAAAAGTTTAAAAAACATTTTTGCTGTTTTACACCACTAAGTTTGGAATCGTTTGTTATGCAGCAAAGGCTAACTGATACAAGTTAGCACCAACATTTCAGCATCCTTTCCTCCTACATTTGGGGGAGGTGGATATTAAGGTCCTTGAGTGACAGGTACTGCTCCCTAGGAAGCTTCCACAGAGAAAGACCAGTTTCTGGGGGGAGACAGACAACAAAGAGGTAAATGAGTCAACATTGCATTACAAATTGAAGAAGATGATTTGGACAAAGAGCAAAGGAAGAGCTTACCTTCAAATATTGTGCCTCCCCCAGCCACCTTCTCCCTCCATCTTCCTCCTTCCGGTCAAGTCCTTAGAGGCTGTGGTGGAGGCTGCAAATGCCAGATGCCCCTTTCCCAACTTCCTTTGCAGCCAGGTATAACCATGTGACTCAATCCTGGCCAGTGGGGCCCCAGGGTCACCTGCTGGGAGACAATCTGGTGGGGCCCAGTCTAGCCCCATGAGCCCCTTACAAGTAGAGAGATTTCTCCAGTTTGATTAAACTTGATTTGTTGAGGGGAGGGCTTGTCTCTTCCCTTCAAAGGTACAACCTCAGAAAGCCACAAGTATCTGTAGGAGAGGCTGGGCAGTCCTCTGCAAAAGCAGCAGGGAACAGTGATGGAGAGAAATTCTGTCCCAAGCGATGAGTGTTTCACTAAGGTCTCACGTAATCATAGGAAGAGGACCCTCCTGCAGTGTGAGGAGTGGGTGGACACACACAGGAGCCGGCTAGGAAATCAAAGGCAGGAATACCTTTGAAGACGGGGCCGGGACAATAAGGAAAACTCATGGAGGCACTGTGGGTAAGATGACAAAAGGCAAGTTACACTTGGCTTCCCTCTCTGGGCAACAATAGGGAGTGGTGGGGACCATGGCAAACCGGACACACACACCCGTCTATCGCAGAGCCTCGAAATTTGCGCACTGCTAACAATTGAAGCTGGACCCTCTTTGCTGGGAGAGTTGGTGTGCCGACCTGGTCTTCATAGGGTGTGAGCAGCGTCCCTGGCTTCTACCCACAGGATGCCAGTAGGTATCCCCCCAGCTGTGACGACCTAAAATGTTTCCAGATCCTGGCAAATGCCCCCTGGAGGGTGAAATTATCCCCAACGCAGAAACACTGGTCTGCAGAGAGCAGCCACCACTCGGCTTCACTCGGTTTCAGCTAGTTGCCTTGTGGGAATGCAAGCCCTAAGTTCCTGAGTCTTCCCACTCTTCAAAACTTCCTTCCATTTCTATTATTGGCAAATAATTCATTTTTTTAAAAAAGTGCCAGCCAATTCTAGTGCCATGTGGGAGAGACAAAAGCCCAGTTTGAGTCAATAATAATCTATTACAATCACTGAGGCAAGCAATGGTAGATGTGACTCATGGTGGATTTGTCCTTATGTTCCCCAAAGAAGCTGCTTTATGGAACCTTCCATCACCTAGCAGTTTGTTCATTATTTGTTGAACGAGTGAACAAAAGAATTTGACAGTTTATTATGCTAATCCTGTATGACCCTCCCTCTCTACCCCTAATTTTTATTTGACACATACCCCCTGATCTCAGATTTCTCAAACCCACTTCTCTCCCTTTCTGGCCCCTTCAGGGATTTAAGAGTTCAAAAAATCATCCGAACTCACAAACCAGATTCCTCACAGCCACCAGCCTCTTCCAGCACCCTTGTTTGAAACCAGCCCTTCCAGAAACATGCAGAAGAGCCACACATGCTCACCCTCCCATTTCCTTTTTAGAGAAAAAAATAAAAAATAAAAGCTAGGCCATGTGTGGGAAAATGCTGTTAGCTTTGTGGTGGTCAGAACGACGAGTTTATGTTGAAAATGTTCTGCTCTGGATAAAAGTAAATAAAACAAAACCTTGTTCCTTAGAATTAACATCAATATTTATTTTTCACACCGCTGACATATCGGACAGCCCCCTCCTCTCTTTCCCTGAGTCCAGGAGAAGGCTCCTGGTAATGGGCTGCACGGGGGGGGCGGGTGGGGGGGGTTCTCGTTTGCACACCTCCCTCCCTCCCCTCCTCTCTTCATCCTTGGGTGTTTTTGACAGGCTCTGCTCCTGCTTAGAGGTTTAGTGAAATTTTGCAGACTCAGGGATTCTGATCTCCAAAGTCAGTTTCTGGCGGGCACCCCACGTCCCCCGGCTGGAATGCAAGTTGACAGCCAGCTCTAGGATCTGCGTGCAGTGACCAGCCAAGACACAGAGGGGACAACACCCACAACCGAGAGGAGAATACCTGGAGGGCTCACTTTGTCTGGGGCTGGCTCTGGGCCCGCACCTGGTGACACTGGGGGAGGCTAGCTCATGTGATCCCTGACGCCCCTCCAGGGCCTGTCATCATACCCCTGCCTGTCTTGGTCGCCTCGCCTCCTCCCACTTTGCTCCAGCCATATTGGCTTGCCTTCTGTCGGCAAACTTTTTCTGTGAAGAACAGAAGGTAAATAATTTAGGCTTTGTGGTTTTAGCACGGAACCCCCTCAGTCCCAGGCAAAAGGGGATGGCGGGTCACCCCACTTTGCAGGCTGTCTGGTCTCAGCGGCAGCACTGCCCTTGTAATGGACAGCAGCCTCGGAAAAGATGCAGATGAATGGGCGTGGCTGTGTGCCAATAAAACTTTATTCGTAAAATCAAGCAATCAGCCAGGTGCTCAGAGGTGCCAAGGTCCCTCCCTCCTCAGGGCCTTTGCACTTGCCCGAGCCATCCTCCATCATGTACTTCTGTGTGCCACCCAGCCTGTGCTCAACTGTCACCTCCTCAGAGCCCCTCACTGGCCATCAGTCTCCGGGGCCCAGCCGCTGGCCGCTGGCTGCTGAGAGCCCGCAGTCACCTCCTTCTCCAGAGCATTCTCAGCCGCAGGGTGGCGCCTCCCCCGGGGAGTTCCTGCTCTGCCGCCCCAACCACCACCCTGCCTGGACAGCCGCGGTGGCTGACGTGGGGCTCTGAGGGGGGACCCCCGCACTGAGGGGGTCTGGGGCCACAGCCTTGCTCAACTCCTACCTCCTCCCGAGCTGCATCCCCAGCCCCTCCTCCTGAGCACCTTCTCCATGAGCCCAGCTCACCTCTGTCCCTATCTCGGACCCTGCTTCCCAGGGACCCCAGCCCACTCTCCCTCCATCCCCTACGTGCACACGGTCACGTCTTGCTGTTTCACTGGCTTCACCCCACTGCACACACTTCCGAGGGACCCGCACGTTTGGGTACTTGTTTGTTGTCCGTCTGCCCCGATTGTAAAGGCCAGGAGGCCAGGCTGTCTTGTTTCCGTCTGGAACAGCCCAGACGCCCAGCTCACCACCAGACTCTGTGGTGTGAGTGACTAAGGACCGGTCCCCCACTTCCTAGGTGAGGCCACGGGGGTGCTCAGGGAGCTGGATGCTCTTGCTCAAGATCTCAGCTGGTGGCAAGTAGGGAGAGGGAGCTGCGTGGTTTGAAGAGGGGCCTCCTGGAGCCTCATGATTTGGCTCTGACCCCCACCAGCCGGCAGAGGACCCTCCTTGACAGGCCCAGAGCCAGAAAAGGGGGGAGGATTTCCATCTGCACTTTCCTGGGGCTCATCCTTTTTTTCTGATCATGGGTGTGTGACCTGAGCAGGCCCATGGGGCTCCACACTGAGAAGGGCTGTGTGTCTGGTTTAATTCTCTGGTATCGCTCTCTTGAAATTCTCAATATAGTTATATTTTTAATTCTTGATACTTTCTGAACAAGGGCCCTGCAAATTCTTAGTTGGCCCGGCGTATACTGTTTGCCAGGTTTAGTTCCGGACACCCCCATGTTCAGTCCTCCCAACGCTGTGAAGGGGGCTGTGATTATCCCGATTCTACACACGAAGAAACTCAGGCCCAAGGGCACCGAGTGATCCACGCCCGGGTCACACCTCCAGGAGGCGGCAGGCCAGTCCCCCTCAGAGCCTCACAGCTGCCCTGAGCTCCTCACGTGCTCCCTTTAGCCTGTTTCTCCTGAGGGCATCCAGAAAAGTGGCAAACCCACCAGCTCCTTGACTGTAGCCCGATGAGCTGGATCTTGACTTCTGACCTCCAGAACTGATCATAATAATAAACTTGTGTTGTTTTAAGCTACTCCATTCGTGGTAACATCTTACAGCAGCACTGGGAACTAATACCCGTAGGATAGATTCGCCTTTATTGGAGACCAGTGCTGAGCGTTTAGCTCTAAGTAACCAGCCAATCCAAGAGAGGAGGCCCCCTGGTTCTGTGATCCATAAGGCACATGGGCTGAAAGCAAAGCAAAAACAAAACCCCAAACAACCGTCAGTGTAAGTCCCCAAGAAATTCTTGCTGAGGGTCCCCCTACCATCACCGTCTTTCCTGGTGGGGAGCTCAGATGAGTGATCCTGAGAGGCACTTGAGGGACCAGAGATCCTGCACCCGACCTTCATCTTTGGCTGCCCACCTGGACCACCAAGATGAGGAATGATTATTTATTAACAAATTGTGGAAATGAAGTCAAACCCAAATGAAACCCTTTTCCCTTCTTTTTTTTTCCCCTTTAAGACTTTATTTATTTATTTATTTAGTTAGTTAGTTAGTTATTTGAGAGAGAGAGAGAGAGAGAGATCATGATGGGGAGGGGAGGAGCAGAGGGGGAGGGAGAGGGAGGAGGGGAAAGAAATTTCCAGCAGATTCTCTGCTGAGCAGGGAGCCCAATGCAGGGCTTGATCTCACAACCCTGAGATCATGATCTGAGCCGAAACCAAGAGTCAGAAGCTCAACCGGCTGAGCCACCCAGGCGCCCCCCCTCCTTTTTTTTTTTTTCCCCAATGAAAAACTAATGTAGCTATGGAAAGTAGTCAAGCGGTGCATAAGACAAGAGCAAACGGTATGAAACTTTTTCTGTAAAGGGCCAGAGAGACGACACGCAAGCGCAGCTCTGGTCAGGATTCACTGAGTGGACTGCTGTGTCCAAATACAATTGTATTTAGGAAAACAGACAGTCAGCAGGATTTGGCCTGAGTGGCTGAGTTTTGCCAGACAATAATGTATTTTGGAAGTGCACTTCGCCTCTCCAAGATTACTCAAGAATCCTCAGTTACTTGGATAATTTTGCCATCCGTGATGTGGAGCAAAAGTGTAAGTCTCTTTTCCGTCCTCTGGGTCAAACACTGGGTCAGCTTCCTATGTATTGTTCCAGAAGATCTGGGCATATATAAACAGCTGCAGCCTACCTCCTCCAGTTACATGGATGGAAACAATACCTGACGTGGGTTTGTGGGAGACCGTTCAGGAAGTGCTCGGTAGATCTGTTTGACGCCTAGCAGGTGCTCAGAGATGTGGAGGTTGGGATACCCTGCTGCGCTCTCCCCAGATCGGGCAATCAGGGTTCATTAAAGGAGATATTAGTGGGGAGAAGCCCAGACTAGACATAGGTCCCAACTCCGCCACCTACTCACTGTGTGGCTTTGGGTAAGTTACTAAACTTCTCTGAGGCTCAGAGCCTTCCTTTGGAAATGGGGTGCTGAGTGTAGCTATTAGTTGTCGTGAGGGTTCAGTATAGAGTTGCCAAATAAAATACAGGATAAAGGCCAGTTAAATTTGGATTTCCGATCGACAATGAATAAATTTTTTTTTGTAGAAGCAAGTCCCACATGATGAATTTTTATTTGCTCCTGCTGGCAGCCCTATTTCAGAAAGATAATTAATGTGGGACATCTGGCCTGGTGCCTGGCATATAAAGGTTGCTCAATAAAAGGTAAGTACTCTTGCATGTCATCCGCCTGATGGCAGGTTATGACGTTTCTGACCCCCTACCCACCCTGCCTATTAGGAGGACAGGACGAAGTAAGATATGTCAAAATGAAGGCCATTTCAGGCCAGCCGTGGGTCCTGTCAACTATCCTTATTCTTACTTTTTTTAAAAAGATTTTATTTATTTATTTGAGAGAGAGAGAGACAGCGCACACGAAGGGGGGGCGGGGGGAGAGGGGGGGATGGGGGGAATAGGGAGGGGGCGGGGAGAGGGGAAAGAACATGAGGAAGAAGCAGACTCCCCACTGAGTGGGGAGCCCTGATGTGGGCTCGATTCCAGCACCCTGAGATCATGACCCGAACCAAAGGCAGACGCTTAACGGACTGGGCCACCCAGGCGCCCCTTTATTCTTACTTCTATTCTACTCCCCAACCTCTGGATTCCACTGGTGCAAACCTGAACAAACCAGTTTCCCTGGCTCTAGTCCTCCTCCCTTTTTGTTCAAAGCCTCCGTCCTGCTTCTGGGAGGAACGTGACCTGTTTCTGACAAGGGAGCACCCCTCGGCTGGGTAAGAGGATAGCCCCTCTCAACTCTCCCTGCTTTGGTGGTCCGACTCCAGCACCTGGAGAAGGCACCAAAGGTACAGCTGCTCTGAAAACACTTGTCCCCATGGCGCCACCTCCACTTGCTCTGATAAATCTCTCTCCTCATCCTCCTCTTCCCAGCACTTTGTTCTTCCAAGATCCTCTCTTCCTGGGGTCCCCCTCTCCCCAGAATCTCCCCTCCCTTCTGTCTCCCCATCCCACCCCCTGCAGCCTGTATTTCCTTTTTTAGTCTTCCACCTTGGTTTATTTTATTTCGCCCTTACATTTTTCCCCGTTACAATTTCATTTAATTTATAGATCTTCTAAATAAAAAATACAGGCACACAATTCTCAAAGTCAAAATTTCTCAAAATTAGCAACTAAAGCTCTCCTTTCCACCTTCCCCAACGCCTATCCACATCCCCCTGAACAAGCTCATTTGGATTCTGTCTGCTCCTTGTTGCTAATGGCCACATTGTAACCTAGCGAACTAAACTGCTTCTTCGCTCTGCTCCAGTTTTGAACACGGCCCCCTGACTTCCTTTCATGGAAAGTGAGGATGCCATTCTCATCTTGTTCCCCCACAACAGCCCCACGTGCCTTTCCTCCCCTCATTCTTCAGCTTTAACTGTGTTGGGCTAAGAATGGTCCTTGTGTGTCCACATCCGTGACTTCCTAAGTACTGGCCAGCCACTGCAATCACACGCTTGTGCACCCTTTGCCGTAACCTTGGGTGCAGGAGTGCCTTGGTGGTCCTTGTGTGGGCTTCAGGGGGCCAAGGCAGTAGCAGCCCTCAGTGCTCAGCACAGGACCACATCCTCATGGAAGGTCACGGGCATTGATGTTGGATGTCACTTCTGATGTTGTGCACACAACCCCAGAACCCTCAGGGTTGGCGAGAAGACAAGCTTTTACACCCTCATGTCTCGCGCCTTGTAGCCCAGACCATTCTCTGCTCTGCCTGTAGGGTACCACAAAGTATTATTTTTATAGATCCCACAATTATCTCATACATAATGCAATTATATCACATTGTAATTTGAATGTTAAGAGAATGGCATTGTTAAATGTGGAGGAGAGGAGAGAGTTTTCCTCTACCCTCTTAGGTTCTGTGACTGAGACCTGAGAATTAAACTGACAAAGACAGATGAATGAGAAAAGCACGCACATTTTATTTGATGTTACTATTTTTATGTGTGCATGGAGACCTCGTCTATATGAAAAGAAGACTCAAAGAAATGGATGGGCCTCACAGCTGATATACTAGTTTAACAAGGAGCAATACGTTGTAGAGACGTGATGAGACAAAGGAAAAGCGGTTTGGGGTAGGGGCAGTGAATCATGGGGAAGTGAACAGGAAATACATGGAGAAACTAATGAAAGATATAAGTTATCTGAGTAGGTTTGTTTGTACAGATTCATCTCCGTGCTGATTCCCCATCTCCAGTGATAAGAATGTTCTCCTCTTCCCGGAGCAAGGAGCGTACCTTTCCCGTAGGAAACTCATGCCCTGATCTTAGGTGGAAAGGATGAAGTTAGAGAGCCCTTCCTGCACCTGCTGTTTCTTAACTGCCTTTAGCTCAAAATAATCACTATGCCAGAGAGGCAGATTTTGGGTTGGCATGGTCTAATCCCTTTAAATTGTAAACATTAAAAATATGCCATAGTTGGGATGCCTGGGTGGCTCAGTCGTTAAGCGTCTGCCTTCGGCTCAGGTCATGATCCCAGGGTCCTGGGATCGAGTCCCACATCAGGCTCCTTGCTCAGTGAGGAGCCTGCTTCTCCCTCTCCCTCTGGGGCTCCCCCTGCTTGTGCTCTCTCTCTCTGACAAATAAATAAAAATCATTTAAAAAAAATATATGCCGGGGCGCCTGGGTGGCTCAGTTGGTTAAGCGACTGCCTTCGGCTCAGGTCATGATCCCGGAGTCCCGGGATCGAGTCCCGCGTCAGACTCCCTGCTCAGCAGGGAGTCTGCTTCTCCCTCTGAGCCTCCTCCCTCTCATGCTCTCTGTCTCTCATTCTCTCTCTTGTAAATAAATAAAATCTTAAAAAATATATATATATATATGCCATAGTTTTTGTTATCATATTTCTTTTTTAAAAAAAAAATATTTTATTTATTTATTTATTTGAGAGAGGGAGAGCATGAGGGGGGGAGGGTTAGAGAGAGAGAAGCAGACTCGCATGAGGGAGGGAGGAAAGAATCTCAAGCAGACTCGCATACCGAGCGTGGAGCCTGATGCGGGGCTCAATCTCATGACTCTGAGATTGTGACCTGAGCTGAAACCAAGTCAGACACTTAACCGACTGAGACACTCAGGTGCCCCTGTTATTATATTTCTTAATATACTGGGGGCCTCAGAAAATGAATGAGGTCTGGTCCATCTCTCCCTCTGAGAAGTCTCCTGAGAGTCCTGGAACCACAGAGAAAGATGCTGAGGGCATGCACATTTCGGGGAGAGGGTCTGGCTCCTCAGAGGTCCTGTCTAGTCCTGTTCCTGTGACTTCACTTGCCCAAGGTCATGGGGCTGTCAACGGTGGGGTCCGGCTCTGTGACCTCGATCCTGCGCACTTACCCTCCCAGTCATCGTGGGAAGGGCTGAGGGGGTCGTACTAGCTTCACAAATGACCACGACCTTGGTGGTTTAAAACAACAGGAATTGATGCTCTTACATTTCTGGGTGTCAGAAGTCCAAAACAGGTCTCACAGGACTAAAATCCAAGCGTCCCCAGAGCTGCGCTCCCTCTGGAGCCTCCAGGGGAGAATCGGTTTCCTTGCCTTTCCTGGCCTCCGGAGCTGCATTCTTTGGCTCATGGTCCCTTGCTCCATCTTCAAAGCCAGCGATGCGGCATCTTGCTTCCTTGTCACACTGCCTTCTTCTGTGGAGTCAGACCCCTCTGCCCTCCTCCAGTAAGGACACTTGTGATTGCATTTGCGGCTCGTGGGGCTAATTCAGGATAATATCCCCATCTCAAGCTCCTTAACTCAATCACAGCTGCAAAGTTCCTTTTGCTACCTAAGGTCACATTGACAGGTCTCAGGGATTTGGGAACCATTACTCAGCCTGCCACATTGGTCCTCACAGCCATGTCTCCCACAGGCTCATTTGTGGAGAGTTCAAAAAGGGTAACTACAGCCATGGTGTCTCTTTTCTCCTGGGGGCGGCAGAGCATCCTCTTTGAGGACCAAGCAGAAAGCTTCAGCATCTCTCAGGCAAGACTGGACGACCCATGCTTGGAGGTTTGATGGCTCCAGGGGAAAGGATGATTCTTGCTCTGCCATCAGCCCAGGGGCAGGGGGGAATCTTCCAGTCCTCACCTCTGCTAAGATGCTGGGAAGGACAGGAGAGCTGGTAGGCCGTGGAGGTAACAGGAGCCAGTACTGGAACTCAGTGAGTCCAACCGGGTGCAGGGTGGTCTCATCACCCTGATCCTCAGTTATCTGCTCTGTAAAATGGGAACAATCACAAAGCCAGTCATAGACAATTGCTGCTGAGATGCGTAATCCATGTAGAAAACACTGGGCAGAGTCCCTGGTACGTGGTGAACTCATGGCAAGTCCTCCCCTGTCAACAAACTGGTAACTCCATGACTCAGTGGTTCGAGGCACAGTCCTTGTTTCTGCCTCTGATGCTCACTCCCACCTCACATCCAGCCCATCAGAAAACTGTGTCAGCTCTGCCTTCAACGAATGCCCTTCATGGATACTCTCCTTGTTCGAACCACCATTGTCTCCCTGCGGATTCTTGCCCGAGCCCCTCGCTGGTCTTGCTGTGTCCCCTGCCCTCTTGCGTCTTGCCCACAGGACAGCAGAGGGATTCCTTTAAGACTCAAGTTGGGTCAAGCCATTTCTTTGTTCATAGCCTCCCAATGGTTCCCCGATTTCAAACCGGGTTAAAGTCAGCACTCTAACCTTGGCCGACAAGCACCCATGGGATCCAGACTCCGGACTGTTCTCTGACCTCACCCCATACTGCTCTCTCCGTCTGTCTCTCTCTGTGCTCTCCCCACACTGGCCTCCCAGCTGCTTCTCCCACACACTCAGCCTCAGGGCCTTTGCACTGCCCTTCCCTCTGCCTAAAATGCCCTTCCTTCTGATGACCATGTACCCAGTAACCTGGCCTCCTTCACATCGCCATACCTTAGGTATCGCCTTTTCAGGAGGCCTTCCCTGGTCCAACTACATAGAAGAACAACACCTTTATTTCTATATCAACACCTGATACTTGATTTTGTTTTTAATTGCCTGTCATCTTGTGTTGTCTTCACATCCCATCTCTGTGAAGGCAGGCACTGTATCTGTTTTGCCTTGGGCTATGTTCCTAACATCTAGAAACAGAGTCCATGCTCACTAAATATTTGTTGGGTATGCAGAATTTATTAAGGACTGGATGAGAACGGTGTCAGGCACCATTCTAAGGACCTCCCGCTGAATCTCTGCTTTAGTCCTCACACCAACACTATGAGGTCAGCACCATGCTTATCACCACCCCCTTCCTGTCCACACACACCCATTTAGCAGATGAGGAAACTGAGCCTCAGAAAGCCCAAGCGGCTTGCTCAGCAGGTAAGTGGTCGAGCCAGGGCTGAAACCCAGGCAGTGAGATCCCCCAGCTCGGTCCCTCACTCCCCTGTGGGGACTGTCCACTCCGGCAGCCAAGGCGCTGGCTCCACATGGCTCTTGAGCACGTGAGATGCGGCCAGGCCTAATTGAGATGTTCTGTGAGTGTGAAACTGATTTCAAAGGCTTAGTACCAAAAAGAGAATGTAAAATATACCACTAATAAGTTTTTATATTGACGACATGTTGAAATGATAATATTTTGGATACATTGGATTAAATAAAATACATTATTCAAATTAATTTCACCTGGCTCTTTTTGCTTTTTTTAAATGTGGCTATTAGGAAATTTAAAATCGCACACATGGCTCCCATTTGTGGCTCATGTTGTGTTTCTACTGGACAGCGCTGTTCTACAGCGTCTCCCAGGCTTGAACTTGAACATCTTTTGCCTGGGAGTGAGCAGGTGAGGTGCTCAAGGGACTCCGCTCAGCTCCAAAGTGCCAGGGCTGAAACCTGTTCTCTGAAGACCCTGCCCGGGGATTTGGATGGCTAAATATTTACGGTTCCGAGGCTGCATTTCTAACAGCTCCAATATGCCTGCGGACTTTGTATAAACCTAATCATGGCGAGGCACACGGTTTCCATTTCAACTGCCTTTAATCCCCGATCCTCTGATAAAGGCGATGTGACGACATCTCATTGAAGTGCTCGGCCAAGTCCGCCTGGTAACGGCCACGCAGATCTGCAAAAGGACAGGGCTGACTTGGGGCATCCCCGGTGGTTATATTTTTGGAAGTAAAAGTGATGTTTTTAATGGTTGAAACTGATTACTCTCCTCACCTGCTTGTGGAATGAAAAGTTAGGAATTGTAAAGAGTCTAAGCCTCTTGTCATGCCCGTGCTCACCCCTCCAGTGCGATTCGGTGCAGGATTTTGAGTCGCTGCTAATGAAAATTCAGGTTGGGTGCTGAAGGACAAGAATACTCACTATTTGCTGTGGGTTGTGATGGTGAAAGCAGAATTGTGGTGTGTGTGTGTGTGTCTGTCTGTGTGTGTGCCTGTGTGTATGCTTTAAAGTTATCTAAAGTTGGGGCGCCTGGGTGTTGGTTGAATATTGGAGTCTTGGTTTCCGGCCCAGGTCATCGTCTCATGGGTCATGGGATCGGGTCCCAGGACGGGCTCTGCGCTCGGTGGGGAGTCTGCTTGAGGATTCTCTCCCTCTGCCCCTCACTCACGTGTGCGCGCGCACACACACACACTCTCTCTCTCTCTCAAATAAATAAATAAATCTTAAAAAAAGTTTAAAGTTATCTAATGTCATTCACTTGGGCTGTGGACATTGTTCTCTGTTTTAGCAAGTCTTGAGAGAGGCATCTTCACATGGGGGGACGCAGGGTGACATTCTGCATCCCTGTTTGAAGTGACTGTAAATGGAGACCTAGGTCACAAGAGAGAAACTTCTGGAAGAATCAGGAGTGCTTCAAGATGCCTTAGAGGCCGCTGATATTTGAATCCATCTATAGTGTGGCAGCTTGCAAAATCTCAGGTTGTATAGTAAGATGAGGACTCTGAATAATTCACAGGACTTAAAACAAATCTTAATTAGGTTAAAAAATTTGTGTGGCTACCAAAGGGGGGGTGCAGAGAGAGAGAGAGATACTTCATATTAGAACCCAAGAATCCTGTTAATGGAGACATCATCTGAAGCTGTTTTTTGAAATTCTTTTTGGGAGGCGGGGGCTGTAATGAGAAGTCTCCTATTCTTCCTTTACTTTTTCACTTTCTGCAATTACTGGTGCTGATTTTTAACAATTGGAAATTGCGGTCCATGACTTTCAGAGTGTATTTTACATTCTCCTGATTGAATTGTCTCCTGAAAGGGCCAAAAGTGTTTTGACACAAGAACAATCCCCCTGGAGTCGTGGTACAATTTCATACGAAGGCTAAGGTTCTGTGATCATAGATGCCCAGTTACTTTCAAAAAAGGAAATTCTTTTTTCTTTCAAATTCTGGTGCCTATTTGCAGTGAAATGATGCCATTTTCTTTAAGTTCTGGCCTCTCCGCAAATGGTTATTTTAACTGACACTCAAGTCAAAGGCTCGTTTGTAATGCCTTTCATTTCAGTTTTATGGCAAATTAAATTATGGTTGTGGTTAAACAAAATTACATTAAAAACCATATGTGCTGAAGAAGTTTTGGGGGAGAGTATCGAGTTTATACTTTAAAAAGCCCGAGCTGCTCTGTTTAAAGTGGATCTTTCATAAACTCGGAGTCAAGAAGCAACAATAATGTCCTTCAGTGAGTCACACAGTTTGGAGAGAAAGGGACACTGAAAATGCTGGGGAAACAGACACCGAACTGAAAAACGCTAAGTCGAGTTTTTCTGTCAAACCACGTTTGAAAGTAAGGAATTCGTGTAAATTGCCATCTTTTGCATCAGAAGGAAGAAGCGCACATAGTTCCCCGGCTATATGGAGTTGTTGTGACATAAGAAAACAGAATCTTTTTAAACCTACAGTTTAATTAATTCTTAAAAAAAAAAAATTAGCAGCAGCACGTTAAAAGGATAGAGGGGGAAAAAAAAAAACCCGATTAGTTCCAAATAAGCGTCTCTTAATCACCCTTGTGAAGGCGTAATTTGCAAAACACTACGAGGAAGTAACATCTTTTTAATTTTAGGGGAAAAAGTGCATTGATAAAAATAAGTAGAACATTTTAATTAAAACTCATAAAGTGCGCACATCTGCTTGGGATTGTTCGGCGTGGCGGCGATTAGCGGGTCCCTGCACCTAGATAATGAGTCCCCGGTTGTCGTCGCGGGCATAATGGCCGGGCCCTTGTGAGAACGTTGGCGGCGCATTTGGTGGTGCGGGGCATATGCCCATTAGATCCCAATAAGTCCGGCCCCGAGCGGAGGGGTGCGCTGGGGGGGCCGGAGTTAAACACAGGAAACAAGCGTTGAGTGTGTGCCAATAAAAATGATCACAGATCAGGGCTGCTGATGTCATAACCCTGGGGGTCGGGGGTCAGGGCGCTGAATGCGCCTGAAAGGGGCCGCCTGTCTGCGGCCCGGCCGGCGGCGGGCGAGGGGGCGCGACGCGCACAAAGGCCCGCAGCGCCTCATTAGAGACGCGTTTGATGGGCTCCCGGCCCCCAAGGGGGCCCCGGGCGATGTCAATGGGATAATTACGATGATCTAATGGCCGGCTCTTTTGCATGCAGGCCCGCCTGAATGGGCGCCTGGAGGCTGCATTGAGCCGGGCTGTGTAAACTGTAGGGTGCCTCGCCGACTTGGAGCCGCGGAGACTGGCGGCGGGTCAACTTGGACCACTTTGCATTCACGCTCTCAATAGGCGGAGCGGGAGGCGCGCTTTTCCGCGGCCGCCTTTCAGCCGGGAGAGTGACAGATTGCAGGTCAGGGGCTGGCGGGACCCGGGCCCTCGCCGGGCAGATGGACCGCGCGGCCACGCGGGGGACCCCCGCCCTGCGCCCGCGCGCGTCCCCGCCGGGCGGGCGGCCGCGCGCCGGGGTGGGAGTGGTGGCCGCGAGTCTTCCCGGGCGGCGGCGGCGGCGGCGGTGGGGGGGGGGGGGGGGGGGGGGGGGGGGGAGGGGAGGGGGGCGGGGGGGGGTGTTGGAGGGAGGGAGGGGGCAGGGTGGTTTTCCATTTTCCCCCAAATCGGCTCTCTTAATTACGAGAGTAATCATCCAACAAGTCCCACAGCCCAGCGCTTGGCTTCGCTCCCACGTTTGTGCGTTTCCCCATCAGCAGACGCGGCTCCTGCCAAGAGCCCCAGCAAAGCAGCCCCACCCCGAGCGTTTTGGAGGAGGGGTGGGGGAGTGGAAAGAAGAAGTGGATATTTGCGATTTCAAAAGAACGCTCGCTCAATGGCTTATGTTAAACCCCAGGACTGTGCGGGTATCCGACAACTTTCCACCTAGGAAGCTGGCAATTTTATAGGTTTTCCTCGAACGCTATCCCGCTTCCACCGGGACTCGCAGTAAATGTGCTCATTGTGAATTATTTTACGTACGTGGGAATCCTGATCTTTGCAGCCTCTAGGATTTATACAGGGATTAATCTGGGTCTTTCCAGCACATAACAGGCACTCAATAACTATTGCTAGAACGAATGAATGAAGAAAGGAATACACACAGACTTGTGTACAGAAAAAGTTCCAAGTTCCCTTTTTTGCCCTCCTCCTACCAGGGCCCCCACCTCCTCTAGGCAAGCAATTCCAACAGTCTGGCATATTTCTTTTTCCTCCTTTCTCTTGCACTTTAAAAAAAAAATCACTCTTTCTAGAAAATTTAAATCGTACTGACAAGGGTAAAAAAAAGTATTAATCCTTCCATCCTCATTCCAAACCTCTGTGTGTGTGTGTGTTCCCTCTGTAAGACTATGTAGGTTACATCACAGAGCATGTGTCCCTGCTTTTATATCAGAGGGATCATAGGGTATGTGATGTTTTACAACTGGATTAAACCTAGCATCACTGACATTTCCCCATATCAGTAAATATTGATGTACATTCTCCTATTAAATGGCTGCCTACCATCTGCAGTGTGGATTTACCCTTATTTGCGCAAGCAGTCCCCTGCTGAAGAACATCTAGGCTGTTTCCATTTTCCTCTTTGAAACAATATTGTTGGGAATATATTTGTAAATTCCATTTTGTACACTCTTCCAATTACCTCCTTAAGATGAATAATTATTTTTTCAAGGGTAAACCATGTCAGTTCTCTTATATATTCTGTATTTAGAGCTGGAATCAATCCTAGGCAATAATCTAGTCTTCATCACATACGAATATCCATTAATTGCACCTAGCTATTCCAATTCTCATTCTTAGAGCAAACATGTAAACTCTCTCATCCTTTCTTACCCAGAAACTGCCTTTTTCTTAGCAAAAATTTGGGGGGTCACTCTAGGGAAGGGGGTGTCCCTGATCTTACTTTATTTGCACTTTTCTTCCTCAGAAAAGCCCTTTTTAAATAGCCAACAATAGGAAATGATTTCATCTTTGATGCCTTCCCTGGAGTCAGAATGCTTTCACAGTTGAGCTGAGCACCAGATTACCTTGAGGTCCCAAAGCCAGACTTAGAAACAACACTGGGCACAGCAAATGACAGCAAATGACATTGTGTAACTGATGAGATGGAATTGCCAAGCGTAATAAAATGCAGCCCCCTGCTTTGGCCATCACTGCTACCCACATGATGCCCAAGTTACATCTGGTCTACAGGATCAATTTATCATCAGACAGAAAACAAAAGTGGAATTAAGTGGTATTGAAGCGTTTTAAAATTCAATTCAATTCTAATAAAGCACTGTATGTACATAGTAAACATTTTTTCCAAACACAACAGTGAAAAGCTTCTCTCCTGCCTCATCTCCTCCCCACCCCCACTGCCTATTTTCCAGATTTCTCTCCCTAGAGGCAACGCTCCTTCCGCTTTCTGCATCTCCTTCCATTGATGTTCTTTGCATACAACCCTGCATATATGCATCTCCCCCTTTGCACAGGAAATTAACACGCCATATACTTTGTTCCAGTTTGTTCTTTTCACTTACAGTATCTGTATTCCCAGTGTGAGCTAACCAGTTTAACCAATCCCCTGCTCATGGACAGGTAGGTTACGCTCAGTCTTTTGTTACTACAGACAGTATTCTTGTCACAGAGGGAAACTAGATCTGCAGTTAAATTCCTAGCAATGGAAATGCTGCACTAGAAGATCCGTGCCTTCAAAGACTTGAGAGCTTTTCCCAAATTTCCTTCCAAAAAAATCCTTCTAATTGGCACTCCCAAAAATCAGGTCTGAGAAGGGTGTTTCCTTAGGCCTTTGCGCACTTAATGACTTGTCACCGTTTTTGATTTCTGCCAACTGGATCCATGAAAATGTCTGAATGATATTTTTGATTGCTAAACAGCCTATGTGGATCAGAATCCAGTCTCAAAGGGAGGATGAAGTGATGGGCTTCAATCCCCCAGTGAGCCAGGGGTCAGAAATTCCAGGGAATGTTGACCCCAAGGAATTTCTCCCCCTTGAGGGGAAAGGAGAGCCTGTCTGTGGGTTGTGTTTACCCTGCATGAATGGGGGAGGGCTTGTGCCCTTGTTTGGGGTGCGGCCCATCCTCTGGCTGGCGTCACCCTGTCGCCAAGTATCACTCTACCCTCCGGCCAAGAGTTCCCTGGGACCCCAGCAGCAGGAGCACCACTGGCTCCGTTGGGAGGTCAAACCCGGGACAGGACCGAGGCACCGGGAATGAGGCTCTTGCGTAGGCGTCTCTGATTGCATATGGATCTCCGTATTCCCGGACTTGACCTCTCTTCCTCCAAAGCCTCCAGGAGATCCCGGTCCCCTCCCACCCCCACCATGCCCAACTCATAGATCGGGCAGATTGCACTGGAAAGAAACAAAACTGCATATCCTTTGATAAGCAAAGAGACTTGGGGGGCAGGGCTCTTATCTACGGACGCAGGACTCTTCCTCAGTTCCTGGTCTACCAGCAACTTGTGAACCCCCTGTAAAGATCCCCGTATGAAGCATCCTCTTTCAGCCATGATTTGGGCTCTTCCACCTGCTCAGAGACCCCCCGGACCTTTTTATTCCTTAGAGGCCTCCCTGCATTTTGCTTCCTTTTAAATGCATGCCCAAGGGGGGAGGGGGCTTGGAGCCCTTGGCGCCTCACCTTCCCAAGTTACGCTCTCCCCAATTTTATGTGCCTGGACCGACCAGCAGCATTTTCTGTGAAAACACAGTTTTCCACTTAGTTCTTCTTGGGAGCGACAGCTCCTTTCACCCAAAGAAAACAATCCTCAGCCCGGGTTTTGGAGAGCAACAGAAATATGGAAGGTGATTCGTGTTTGGAACTTCGTAAAGACTCTCAGGCAGCAGGAAAAATATTTTCAAGTGTTGATTCTGCTGCAGCGGCCCCTTGATCTCACTTGTTTCAGAAAAATACTGCTCGTGCTGGTTTCTGAAAACTTCCACACCGTCAGTATGCTCATCTTCTCTTCGTTGTTGCCTGTAAGGAGCTAGAAATAAATAATCTGAAAGCAGCCAGGGGGAAAGGGGTTCCGGCGTTTAGGGGTGGGTGCTTGCTTTTTATTTTTATTTTTTATTTTTATCTTTTTTCTTGTCTCCTAAAAGGAAACTCTGCGTTAGTTCTGTGATGGAGTTCTTAGGTGTTTACATTGGCAGCCGGCTGGGGTGGGTTTGAGCATCTCCCAGCAGCTACACATCAAAGAGTTAAATGTAAATAGCTCATCTATGCAGGAGTTTGGCTCCCGCTGTAAGTAGGTGGAGTTTGGAATCTGGGGTCCCACAGACCCCTTGCATTTTTGGTTGATTGTCTTTAATTACTTTTGAGGGCTGAGCAAGGTTGCTGGTGCCTCGGGGCACTCATGACAGACAAGGAATGTTTCTTAATGCCATTTATAGGGAGCACATCATGAAGCATCAAACGGAGCAAAAATGACAAGAATAGCAAGAGTATCATTATAGCCTTAATTTAAGTAAAAGATGCAGTAAACAGAAAGGAAAACCAACCACACAGGGGGTGGATTTATTTGTTTTGATTGCCTATTACTCAAAAAGGCATTTATATCCTGATTTTTACAGTATTTGCTGAAGCCCTAATTTCGCTTCTTGAAGGATGGAAGGACAAAGGTGAGGGTAGGCGGCTGCCAAGGAGGTGCTGCCCCACCCTCAGGAAACCTAGTAGAAGCCAGTTTAGGGTCTAAAACAAGAAAAAAAAGTTCTTGCTCATTATTCTTTTTAGAATTTCTTTCTGGGGAGAAGGACAAAAATAGAGAGAAGATGTTCCATTTTGACAGACTTAAGCTCATCAGATTTATCAAATCACAATATAGGACGGCCAGCTCAATTCGGCTTTCAGATGAACAATAAATAATTTTTTAGTATAAGTGTGTTCCATGCATATTTGGGACAGACTTATAAAAAAATGTATTCGCGGTTTATCTGAAATTCATTTAACTGGGTGTCCTGCATTTAATTTGGCAACCCTACATAAACCGTTGTTCCTTCCTTTTTTTTTTTTCTCAAAGAACTCAGGGTTTATTTTATTTATTTATTTATTTGTTCGTTCGTTTATTTATTTATTTATTTTTATTATTTTTAAAGATTTTTTTTTTTTATTCATGAGAGACAGAGCGAGAGAGAAAGGCAGAGGGAGAAGCAGGCTCCCAAGGAGCAGGGAGCCCGATGCGGGACTCGATCCCAGGACCCTGCGATCATGACCTGAGCTGAAGGCAGACGCTTAACCATCTGAGCCACCCAGGCGCCCCGTTTGTTTATTTTTTATTAACATATATTATTTGTTTCAGGGGTACCCTGGTTCTTTCTAATTCCATCACCGGAGCGTCTGGATCACAGGTGAGGGAGGTGTTCCTCCATAAAAAGAGAAATGGGCACGG
>NC_058412.1:132451858-132567490 GCF_002201575.2 Neomonachus schauinslandi
TAGTGAGTATGGAAGCATGTGGAAGTGAGTGATGGACCCACAGCAGATACGTCTGGGAGCAGAAGGGTGGGCCCGGGGCCCGAGGATCTGAGCCCTGGCCTCCACTGCTTCCTGGGCCATGACCCCAATACAGTTGCTTAAACTCTCCGAATTTCAGGTTCCTCATCTGCAAACGGGGATGCCTGAACCTCTCTCCTGCAGTCTCCTTGCCCAGGATAACATGCATAGAGCCTTGGGCCCAGGGATGGACAAAGAACCCTCTAGAAGGAATGGGTGTTGTGATGAGAGGCCACGTCTCTGACGCTTTGGGGCTCTGGGCTTGAGAGACAGAGAGACCAGAGGTTCAGTAGCTGTCTGTCCTTGGGCAATGGATTTCAGTTTGCTCACTTGTGATCCTTTAAAAATTTCTTTTTTTTTTTAAAGATTTTATTTATTTATTTGAGAGAGAATGAGATAGAGAGAGAGAGCATGAGAGGGGGGAGGGTCAGAGGGAGAAGCAGACTCACCGCAGAGCAAGGAGCCTGATGCGGGACTCGATCCTGGGACTCCAGGATCATGACCTGAGCCGAAGGCAGTCGCCCAACCAACTGAGCCACCAGGCGCCCCTAAAAATTTCAAATCATAATCACCTGTTTAAAGTGGAAATGGGACCTTGTCATTCCCCTGTTCAAATATCTGAAGTGGCCCTTTACCACACTTGGAATAAAATCCAGACCTTTTTTTTTTTTTTAAAGATTTTATTTATTTATTTGAGAGAGAGAGAATGAAAGACAGAGAGCATGAGAGGGAGGAGGGTCAGAGGGAGAAGCAGACTCCCCGCCGAGCAGGGAGGCTGACGCGGGACTCGATCCCGGGACTCCAGGATCATGACCTGAGCTGAAGGCAGTCGCTTAACCAACTGAGCCACCCAGGCGCCCTAAAATCCAGACCTTTAACAGGACCTCCCCAACCCTTCGTGATTCCCCAGCTACCCACGCGGCTGGGAGCTCCCTCACCAGCTTCTTGCTGCTCTGGCCTCCGGCTGCACCTGGACTGGAGTGAGGCAGGAGAGGGCCTCAGAACTTTCCTTTCATTGACTTAGGGATATTCCTCTAGCAACAGGATTGAGCACCTTCGATGTGTTTGCCACTGTGCCAAGATCCTAATTAGCCACCTCATAAGATTACATTTTATTTTATTTTATTTTATTTTTAAAGATTTTATTTATTTATTTATTTGAGACAGAGAGAATGAGAGAGAGAGAGCACATGAGAGGGGGGAGGGTCAGAGGGAGAAGCAGACTCCCTGCCAAGCAGGGAGCCCGATGCGGGACTCGATCCAGGGACTCCAGGATCATGACCTGAGCCGAAGGCAGTCGCTTAACCAACTGAGCCACCCAGGCGCCCTGTATGGTTACATTTTAAGAAGGGAAGATTTCCATGGTAAGCACTTTGTATAGGCCAGTCATCGGATCAGATCCTAATAAACAACACCCGTTTCTTGAGTTTTTGCTGAATAGGTACACTTTGCAATCAGCAAATAATAAAAGTACAATTGATATCTCCATTGCACGTGTGAGGAGACGGAGTCCCAGAGACGGTAAGTAACTTCTTCACGGTTGCCCAGCTAGGAAGTGACGGAGCTGAGATTTGAACCCATGGCGAACGGCTTTCAAAGAAGGTCTTTACCCTGCTCCTCACAGACCAGAGTACACAGTCTGAGCTTCACATGGCAGGTGTGAAACCATTTGAAAAAGTGGTTTTGCTGGAAAAGTTGAGATCAGCCGACCAGTCAAATTAGTCCAAAGTGATTAGTTCTGCTCACCAGATATGGTTTAAAGAAGTGACAAAAACCAGGATGCCTGGGTGGCTCAGTCGGTTAAATGTCTGCCTTCAGCTCGGGTCATGATCTTGGGGTCCTGGGATCGAGTCCTGCATTGGACTCCCTGCTCAGCAGAGAGTCAGCTTCTCCCTCTCTCTCTGCCCCCCACCACTTGTGTTCTCTCTCTCTCTCTCAAATAAATAAATAAAATAAAATTTTAAAAAGTGATGAAAACCAACAAAAGCCTTTCTGCTGTGAATATTTTTTCCTGCTGATTATCTGGCAATAAGAGAACTAGCTGGTGGCAAAACAAAAATGTTGTTTTGGGTCACCACTGAATTGAATCGAAATGTCTGTTCACCGCCCCTCACTCTCAGATTTATTTCCTTGTGTGTTAGTGCAGGAGTTGGGAAACTTCCAGAAAGGGCCAGAGGGACAATATTTTCAGCTTTGTCAGCCATACCATCTCGGCTACAACTCCATGACTTTGCCATTGTAGCAAGGAGACAGCCACAGACCACACGTGGAATGGACGGGTGTGGCCGTGTTCAATAAAACTTCATACAATCCGTTCCCGCTCTGCGCGGCAAGGCTCTATAAAGTTGCTAGCAAACACTGAATTAGCAAATCCTGAACCATTGCTCCCAAGAGAAACACAGGGTGAGGTTCCTGTGAGCCTCGGGCCATGACATTTTTGTCACCTGATCAATAATACATAACCTTGTTTTATGTGTGTGTCTAGTAAAGACACCTTTTTGAATACACACTGTTGATCCCCTAGCGTTGAACCCACAGCCACCAGGGCTATGGCTCGTACCCGAACAAAGTCGCCTCACTTGCATCACTTCCACATTCCCCTTCTTACCTTCCTGCACTCAGGAACAGTAAATAGCACTTCATCCCTGTGCTTGCGCGTCATTTTGGATAGCCAGCTCTCCCACGGAAAGCACCACACGGGGGGAAACGTGGCGCTAAGAGGAGGTGAAAAGGACATTTGTCTACAGGAAGAGGCAGGAAGGCAGAGAGTTGCCTTGCTCGACTACAGCTGGGTGACTCCGATTGTTTGCTTCTTGGCGTATGTCTGAAAATGACCACCCCAAGTATTGACTTGGGGGTTATAAATAAGTTTTAGCAAGTAAGCAGACTTGCAAAATATGAATAATGCGGATTGATTGTATAGAGACACTGAAATTTGAGTTTTACATCATTCTCACGTGTCACAAGATATTCTCCTTCTTTTGATTTTTTTTTTTTCAGGCATTTAAAAGTGGGAAAACCAGGGCGCCCGGGTGGCTCAGTTGGTTAAGCGACTGCCTTCGGCTCAGGTCATGATCCTGGAGTCCCGGGATCGAGTCCCGCATCGGGCTCCCTGCTCGGCAGGGAGTCTGCTTCTCCCTCTGACCCTCCTCCCTCTCATGTGCTCTCTCTCATTCTCTCTCTCTCAAATAAATAAATAAAATCTTGAAAAGTGGGAAAACCATTCTGAGCTTTTAGGTTGTACACAAACAGGCGGTGGGCCTGATTTGGCCCCTGGGCTGTTGTTGGCCGGCCCCTCCCATGGCCGTTAACCTCCCTGTTGTTGAGATTTCTCATGGAGAAGAGAGACTGAGGACCTTCTGGTCAGGATGGGCCTCTTCATCCCGGGACTCTTCTCACTTGGGTAAGAAAATGCAACCATCCTATATCCACTGTCTACCCCTAAAATGGCGAAACAGTAATCTCCTAAAACGCCTTTAGAGTTTGGTTCGCTTTCTGAAGACAAACAGGCAAGGAATGAGTTGTTTTCTGAGAGCGCCCCGCTCACTGAGTTACCCCTAGTCAACTTCTCCATCACAATGACGTCAGAAAGAGCTGAAAGAATCCACACATTATTTGAAGCCCAACTTTTCCCCCTTCCTAAAATTCCCTCCATCTTCGGAGTGTCTATAAATAGGAATTACAAATAAAAAGAAGGAAAGAAGAAAAAAGAAACGCCGGCCTTGTTTCTCTCAGAGACACAGCCCTTCTGGACCCAGAACAATGCAGGTCATTATTCCAAATGCCCACGATGCAAACACAAACCAGGGCAGACGTTATAGAATTTGCTGCAATGCCGTTGCCTCCCAATCATTAGTTTATCCATTGGCTCCTGCTGCAGAGTTCTCCAGAAAAGCCCAGACAAGTCAGAGGAGATTGCTTCTCAAAACTCTTCCCAAAATAGATATAGGGTCAGAGTGAAGAATAAAACTGGTATTTTCCCAATAATTTAAGAGTCAGTGTTTCCAACTGAGGATTGGTCATCCTTTTTCTGTCCTGGGGCTGACAGCTAGCCAGTGCCCTTGGAAGGAGAATTTTGGTGTGGGACATCCGTTCATTCATCCATTTTAGATGTTGCTGGAGCTCCTACCAGCTCCCAGGGTCTCTGCCTGACTCTAAGGATGGAAGAGTGAACCAGACAAACGTTTTCTGGGTTTCTCATCCCCAGAATGTCAGGGATAGAATCCCAGACCAACCGACGTACCTAGAATTCTCTCAAAAGTGTTTTCTGGAAATCCCCCTTTTTTTTTTTTTTCACTCAAAAGAATTCAGGGATAGTCGAGTGACATACACCCCAATCAACAGGAAACGTCTGGAACTGCTCCCTTTTTTGGCACCAGATCTTTCAAAAATAAAAACTGAGACTTCGGTCAGTCAGTCAAATCAACAGGAGATTATATTAGTCTGGCAATTTTTCTCATTAAAGAAACAGCAATTCTAAATCTTGTGTTTGTGAACCAAGAAATTCATTCTCGCTCTGCTCTCTCTGAAACCTTGTCACTTTTGTTGAAGATGGTTTTATATCTGTTCTTCTCTGCAAAATTTGCCTTTGGCCAACACCAAGAATTAGTTGACCACATCTAACCTAAAATCAGCTGATTTTAAGAGCCTCTTAGCAAATCTTTGAAAGGTAGAGGAGGTGGTTTTAAGCACAGTAGGATCTGTAGTTGTCCAAAAACCTGCTAACCCCCTGCTTTCTGTCAGGTGACAGGGACCCGTGGGCTGAGAGGCTGGCTGGTCCCACCCCACAGTGGCCAGCCCCATTGGCAGATCTTCTTTTTAGAAAGTGTGCTGTGTAGGGAGGGGCACAGAGAGCCATGGGTCCTTTTGTAAAACCCAAGAGAGCCAGATCACTCTTACCAACATCTACCCCATTGCCTCTTCCACCCAGTTCATGCAAGAAAAAGTTTCTAAGATGCCCTAGTTCCTGCGGGTTTGGCTAGAGCATTGGGTAGGCGAAGTAGCCCCCCCCGACCCCCGATCGATTGTGGGTCCATTAGCAGATTCTTTTTTTTTTTAATTCTTATGTTAATCCCCATACATTACATCATTAGTTTTAGATGTAGTGTTCCATGATTCGTTGTTTGTGCATAACACCCAGTGCTCCATGCAGAACGTGCCCTCCTCAGTACCCACCACCAGGCTAACCCATCCTCCCACCCCCCTCCCCTCTAGAACCCTCAGTTTGTTTTTCAGAGTCCATCGTCTCTCATGGTTCGTCTACCCCTCCGAGTTCCCCCCCTTCATTCTTCCCCTCCTGCTACCTTCTTCTTCTTCTTCTTCTTCTTTTTTTTTTCTTAACATATATTGCATTATTTGTTTCAGAGGGACAGATCTGAGATTCAACAGTCTTGCACAATGCACAGCGCTTACCAGAGCACATACCCTCCCCAGTGTCTATCACCCAGCCACCCCATCCCTCCCACCACACCCCCCACTCCAGCAACCCTCAGTTTGTTTCCTGCAATTAAGAATTCCTCATATCAGTGAGGTCATATGATACATGTCTTTCTCTGTTTGACTTATTTCACTCAACATAATACCCTCCAGTTCCATCCACGTCGTTGCAAATGGCAAGATCTCATTCCTTTTGATGGCTGCATAATATTCCATTGTATATATATACCACATCTTCTTTATCCATTCATCTGCCGATGGACATCTTGGCTCTTTCCACAGTTTGGCTATTGTGGACATTGCTGCCATTAGCAGATTCTAAAGACTTCCTAAACAATCACATATATTTACGGTGGGAAAGCTTAAGACCAGAGTTGCCAGTCACCCATCTAGTATCTCACAGAAGCAGGTGGAATACACATCTTATTACTTGACACGTTCGTGGGCAATACCTCAAGGGGGCGAGAATCAAAAGAAAGGGGTCACTCTCTGAGATTGTGCAAGTAAGAACTGGCTTTGCTGCAGACAAAAGAGACAGCCTTCTTGGAGGGAGGTTTTGCAACGTGCATCAAAGTGTACAAGCACACAAATTGGACCCGGACACTCTCCTCAGAGCAGGGGTCTGCAGACGACGGTCTGCATCCTGTTCTCCTGCTGCTCACAAGCTAAGAATGGTATTTATATTTTTACACGATTGGGGGAAAAAATGAAAAGAGGAATAGTATTTCATGACACATGAAAATGATAAGAAATTCACATTTTAGTGCCCATAAATAAAGTTTTATTGACACACAGCCATGCTAATTTGTTGTTGCCATATTGCTAGCACTTATGACAGGGGCCGTATGGTCCACAAAAATATTTACTCCCCGGGCCTTTGCAGAAAGTTTGTTCACCCCTGTTTTCAAGGGATGTGTTCTAAAGAAACTACAGGAAGGCAGTGCCCATCAGAAGGGGACCAGTTAAATGAATCATGACACATCTGTTCAGGGGCATACTACAGGGCTATGAAGAAGGAGATGCAGATAGAGATCACACACATGCATTTTATTCCTGTGGACACATTCCCAATCATATTGCTGTGTTTTATCTTTTTTTTTTTTTAAGATTATTTATTTATTTATTTGAGAGAGAGAGAAAGCTAGCACAAGTGAGCGGAGGGGCAGAGGGAGAGGGAGAAGCAGACTCCATGCTGAGCTGGGAGCCCGATGTGGGGCTCGATCCCAGGACCCTGGGACCCTGACCTGAGCTGAAGGCAGACTCAACTGACTGAGCCACCCAGGCGCCCCCATGTTGCTGTATTTTAAAGGCAGAAATTTGTATCCTAAAAACAGCCTGGAGAAAGTGAATTTCCTTTTTTTTTTTTTAAATAAAATGAGGCACCTGTAGGAATGTGATCAGAGAAAGTATAAAGCAATTTTCATTTTCATTTCATTCATTTTTCTGTGTTTTCTGCTTTGTCTGAGTCACTTCATAAACAAGGCTTTTCTCCCTATGCCCTCCTGCCACCCCCCAAAAAGGATCTGTCCTGAAAGATCTCAGGGGCAGATTTTAACAGTGTTCCTCACTGTGGTCTCTGGCTGATAAAATAAGTACGCCCTGCCTCATCATTCCTTCTCCCCACCGTCACTATGCCGTCTACCTAACCCCTCCTACATGGAAGCTTGAGTGGAGAACGCACAGATCTGAACCTGCTAAATCCCCAGTTATTCTGTCAGTTAGGTAACCTGAGAATCCCAGCCCCTAATCTCTGACCAGCATCAGGTTAGTGCTGGTCAGGCTGCCTGTGAGAATGTTCCAGAACCAGGGGGCAGTTTTCTCCTTTGCAGTAATACCCCGAAAGTAGCTTCCTCTACCTTGTTTTTTTTATTTTAAATCATGTTTATAATTAATATTCCAATGTATTACAACTTTGATGACTAATTCTCATCACAGGAAAAAGAGGAAAACACGGGCACGGGAGAGAAGACAGTAAGAAACGCCAGACAGATGACCACTGAGACCTGTTTTTACTTTTTTGGACTCGCTAAAATGCCAGGTACCGCGTGCGCTGCTTGGCGTTGCTGATGATTACAGTGTGTATTCGCTGCGCTACTGAGGAATTCAGTGCTGGTACTGAGAATAACAATACACGGTTGGAAGAAACTCACGAGGTGTGTTAAGTGCAGATGTGAACTAGTTACTTGTGAGGCATGCTAAAACCATAGACAGAGCAAGGGTGCCTTAAGCTTAGAAATAAAGGTGGAGAGTGTCACTTACAGAAAGGAAGGGATGGCAGTCCTAAGGAAACCTTGAAGCTTCACAGGACACTGATCATGTCACCTTGAGGTTGACTGGTGTGTCATCCCTAAAGCTCTGGCCCCATGTGTCCTGGATCCAAGATATAGACATCGGTTCAGTAAAAGTTGTGCAGAGATGTTCTGCTCCCCCACTCTGTCCACGGTCAAGGGTGTGTTGGCTCTGGGCACCTCCCCGGCGCCGAGTCCCCTTGCTCACCCTCAGCTCTGCCCCTTATAACCACACGGTCGTCAGGGAAGGTGATGATGGACGGGGGACAGAGAGGGAGAGAGTTGGAGTCCAGTGGGGTCCGTGATGCCTCATTACACCAATGTCCCCTCAGTGCGAGCAGATCAGACACTCAGTACAAGTGTCTGAAGGAAAGACCGCACGTAGTAACCACATAGGTTTTCCTGGGGCTACTCCCTGTCTTAAAGATCTAGCCCTATTTTCTCCATTAGGGCTGATTTGGGGTTTGAACAGTTTAGTGCCAGACTCTGTGGGCAATTCTGGCCCCACCACTAACGAGCTGTTGGATGTGGGCAAATGAGTTAACCTCTACCTCTCATGTGTGAAATGGGTGTGATGGCTTGTCCCTCACGGAGCTGCTGCAGGGGGTGGGGATTGCCGTCCCATGCCAGGGCGATGCTCCACGAGGGTCGGTCATGAGCTTCGCAGATGGACCTGCCATACTGCCCTGTGCCCCGAAATTATGATCTGATCGGAATATGAAGACCTATGCTTGTGAAAAGTGACACCATACATGGTTATGTCATTTTCCTTCTTTTTTTTTAAAGATTTATTTAGTTGAGAGAGAGCGAGGGGCAGGGGCAGAGGCAGAGGGAGAGAGAGAGTCTCAAGCAGACTCCCTGCTGAGTGTGGAGCCCGACGCAGGGCTCATCCCACAACCTAGAGATCACGACCTGAGCCAAAACCAAGAGTCAGATGCTTAACTGACTGAGCCACCCAGGCGCCCTGGTTATGTCATTTTCTATACGTGTAGAGGAGTGTCTAGAGGAACAAGCCTGCTGGTGAGTGGATGAGGGAAAGAAACTTGAGTTTTCAAACTTAGGATTTCTTGCACCCTGCATCAGTAACTTTTGTGATTATATTTTCTTCTAAAGAGACATTGTCTTAGGGGCGCCTCAGTGGCTCAGTCAGTTAAGCCTCCGACTCTTGGTTTTGGCTCAGGGCATGATCTCAGGGTCGTGAGATCGAGCCCCACATTGGGCTCCGCACTGGGCAGGGATACTGCTTGGGATTCTCTCTCCTTCTCCCTCTGCCCCTACCACCCCTCCGCCCCCCCCCCAAAAGAGACATTGTTTTAAAATGAAAAACATCCCAGTTGAGGCACATTCTACAAAATACCTGGGCAGTACTTCTCAGTCCTGTCAAGGCCATCAACAAGGAAAATAGAAGCTGTCACAGCCGACAGGGGTCTCAGGAAACAGGACGACTGAATGTGATGGGGTGTTCTGGGTGGGACCCCGGAAATGAATGAGGACATTAGGGAGGAACTAAGGAAACAGGAATCAAGTGTGAACTTCGGTTAATAATTATGTATCTGTCATGGCCCATCACTGGGACCCGTGTGCCATGCCGATGTAAGATGTTAGCCAGAGGGAAAGTGGGGATGCGGCACTCGGGAGCTCTCCGCACTGTCTGCACCTTCTCTGTAAATCCTAACCTAAGATGAAAAAGTTTATGTCAACAAAATGGAAAGTAAGATTTCTGTTATCCATCTATTGAAAAGGTAAATCCATCAGCCCGGCAATGTTATAGAGGAAGTTTTGAAGCCACACGGGGTCAGGAAATTATAGCAGACTGCACGTCTCCAGAATCTGAAAATGATGTGTGTGTTTACAGGGATGAAGGGAGCAGGGCTGGCATTGGTATCTTATTGCTGCTGGAACAAATGACCGCACACTCAGAGGTTAAGTCACATGCAGCGCTGTAGGTTAGAAGTCCCACACCGATCCTCCAGACTAAGATCAAGGTGTCGGCGAGCAGCATTCCTTCTGCAGGCTCTCAGGAGAATCTCGTTCTCGGCTTTTCCAGCTTCCGCAGGCCACCGCATTGCTCCGCTGTGGCCGTCCCCATGATCCAGTATAAGCTCTTATCTCAAGATCCTTAATCCCATCTGCAATGTCGCTTGCGCCTGGAAGGTGACATATTCATGGCTTCCAGGGATGAAGTCCTGGGTGCCTTTTGGGAAGCATTATGCTGCTTACCTCAGCTGGCAAACAACGTCTTTCTTCTACCCTGTGATTTCATACAGAGATCAGCGTGGCATTGGGAAAATTTCTTTCCCGTCTGGACCTCCATTTACTCATCTGTAATACAGTGTCTTGAACTTCATCTTTCAGCTCTGGGATTCCTCCTGTAAAGACGCTGGTTTGGAACAGTATTTGAAGGCTGTGTTACAGGCCACCCTGAAGCCCCTGAGGTCAGGAAGGTGGGGCGAGCACACTGTTTTACCCATCGGGGTTTGTAGACGATGCCTTGATTATCTCACCAGAGGGACCAAACTGCTGTTATTTTGGTGTTTTTCATTTTTATAGTCGCTCTTTTGTACATGAGCCCTTTCAAACGGAAACTTGGTTACGGCAATGAAAAAAATGAAATATTTTGGAAATTTCCTGGCAGTGCCTTCTACTGCTTTCTTCTAGGGTAGGGGCTAGAATTGGCCTTTGGCTTAGAAAATCCAGAGGTCTGGGTCCAAACCCCAGCTCCATGGCTCAGTGGCCAGGAGAGGTTGGGCTAGTCTCAGAACTTCTCCGAGGCTCAGTTTCCTACTCTTTAAAGTGGGAACGATAATAAGGGTACCTACTTCATAGGGTTTTTGTGAAGAATCAGCAAAAGAATGCAGTAAAAGTCTCGGCACAATGCACAGTGAACCCACAGAATTTCTCCAGGATGTGTGTTCACTGCTCACATGCTTTTAAAAAGAGACTCTCAAAAAAAAAAAAAAAAAGAGACTCTCTCCTGCTGCCCAGCTTCAATAGTTCTGATAAACCAATATTTGCCTTAACATCTGGGGCCCCTTTCCCTGCAAAGAAACATCAGAGTTTCTCAATTGGGCCATCATGCTCAGAACTGCGAGTTTAAAAACAAGACAAAAAACAACAACAAGGGCGCCTGGGTGGCTCAGTTGGTTAAGCGACTGCCTTCGGCTCAGGTCATGATCTTGGAGTCCTGGGATCAAGTCCCACATCGGGCTCCCTGCAGGGAGCCTGCTTCTCCCTCTGACCCTCCTCCCTCTCATGCTCTCTCTCTATCATTCTCTCTCTCTCAATAAATAAATAAAAATCCTTAAAAAAAAAAACAACTACAAACAAGACAAAACAAAGCAAAATCCCCAACCGAAAAGGATCTGTGAGACGCTGTTTTTCCTGAGGGATATGACAAATGCCACCCAACAAGGAACCCCCACATATCCAAGCAGCAACATCCACTAGGAGGGATGGATGAAATAGATTTGGTTATTCCCGTAATTTTATAGGTGAGAAAATGAAGGTGCTTTGGGGGTAAGCAGGTCACCCAGGATCTTGAGTTCAATGCATGGCAACTTAGATTTGAATCCATCGTCTGGCTTCCAAAACCTGAGCTCTGAAGTGGCCTCTCGACCCTGAAAAATGTGACATACTGGACAAAGAAAGAGGCAAGAAAGGGGCTATTATAACCCCATGTTAAGTGACAAACACAAAATGAGGTGACTGTCCACCCTCCACTCCCCAAACTTTTTTCCCTCCTTCATTTTTCTTCATAGTACTCACCACACACAGGAGCGTGCACACCCCCCCATATGCACACACACACACACACACGTACACCCAATTTCTGATGGCTCGTCATTCCCCCTTGGTTCCTGGAATGCAAGCTTTAGGAGAGGAGGTCTGTGCTCTTTTGTGTTCCTAGCGCAGAGGGATGCTATGTTGGCAACTAGGAGACACTGGAGAAATGTGCTAAATGAATGAATCACCTTCACCTTAATCCTGACAGCCTTCAGCCGCTAACGGGGTCTTTGGGACGGGGTTGGGAGCTCCGCAGCCTGATGCTGGTGACCGATGTGGTGGACGAAGTGGGTTGGAAAGTCCTTGGGGCAGCATGAGCCTGGAAAACCCTACATCTGGGAAGACAACATGCCTGCAACTGCCCCACTCCCTCTCTTAGTATCAACCCAGCACTTGCAATTAACTAGACAGCGATTTAATAAATCTGGAAGCTAAATTTCTTTTGGCGGCAGCATAGAAGACTGTTGGCAGCCCCTAGCTGCGTAAATTAAAACAATAAGCTGTTTTTAAAAATAACGTTTTAAAAACATGCATACATTTGAATTAACATTCAGCTCGGCACCCCCAGAACACAGAGAAGCTGACTGCGTGCCCCATAAACACCCCTCACTCCTCTGCTGTGGTGAGAGCCACCACGGGCCTTTCCAAGGTGTTCTAGAAAGAACAGTGTTTTGGGGGGCTCGAACTCAGGACCCCGAGAGCAAAACTCGCACGCTCTACCAACTGAGCCGGCCAGGAGCCCCAAGAAAAAGCGGTGTTACAAGGCAAGGGTCTGCCTCCAGCACCTCATCCTAATCTGGACTGGACATGGCAAGTTACCCCCACAGCCCATGGAGCGAGGACTCACAGCACAAACACCGCCAACTGCTTTCTCTTAAAAATATAAAATGTTGGCTGCAGCTGCAGGCAATTTACTTCTGATGAGTCTAACCTTTCCTTCTCTGAGGAAGTTGTTTAGCGGGAGGGGAAAATGCGGTCACAATATTGTTTTATGACTGTTTATCTTTAGAGCCCAAGCGATACTGATTGCAAATATTTATGCGCATTTTTTAAAAGTCTCGGCTAATGTTTGGAATGCATTTTTTTTTTTTTTAAAGAGTGAAATCAGATTTCAGGTAGATTTTGCAATTTTGGAGGATTTCAAAGTCATAACCAAGCTTCCTCTACTGGCCCACTGGTCCATTAATCTCCTAAATACAGCAATTAGGCAAACATGATCAAAATACAGAGTATTACCATTCTGTTGGGCTTTGGGAGGCTTGTCTTGGTTTTAAATGTCCATTATTAATGACTAGTCTAGAAATCTAAGTCTTAGCTTCTATTACATTAAAGAAAAGACCTCCGCATGAGAAAGCTTTGCATTTCTCTTTGAAATGCTGCTTTCCTCTTAGAGAAATGATTAGCCAGGTGTCAGAGACAAAGCACTAGATGTAATTTCTCCAGCTACCAAATAGCTACCAAGATGGGGTCTGCCACCCTGGGCTGAAAGAGCTACACTGTGTCTCCCAATTGTTCCCTTCTCTCCAAAGGTAAATGCTTGTGGATCTGCTATATAGTTAAAGTCCTTCGCCTCTGAAGAAGGCATTGGGAAGGGGAAGGGGTCTCATATCCGAGGGATCTCTTTGCCTTTAAGGTCAAAAAGATCTGGGATTAAATCCCAGTTTTGCTAGTTGCACTGTGGCCATAAGTAAAGTGATTTAACTTCTCAAACTCTGTATCCTCCTTTATAAAATGGAGAAAAATGATACTTAGTACTCTGTTGGTTGCAAAGTGGCTTAATGAAAGAAGAGGATATTTATTGCCTCAAGGAAATGGGAAGCTCAAGGACAACTTCAGGCTAGGCTGCATCCAGGGGTGTCCGTCATGTCATCAGGCATGCACGCTCTCCTTCTCCCTCGTTTTCCATCTCTGAAATTTGTTTCTCACTGGGTACTTGCCTCTGTTAGAGAAGAGAGACTTTTCTTCTACCCTTTTAGTTTCTGTGGCAGGAGCCCTTGAATTGAGCTGACAAAGGACAGATTCACAGGAGATAAAGCATACAAATTTTATTTGCAATTAATATTTCTACTTGGCATGGGGGGCTTCATAGAAAGAAGTGAAAACCCCCTAAGAGGCAATTAGGTCTGAGAGCTTGCATACCATTTTAACAAAGAACGTTAAATTGTGGAGGCATGTGAAGACAAAGGAAAAAGGGGGTTGGGGTATGGGGCAGGAAATTGTGGGGAAAATGACAAGGAAATAGGTAGGGGAAACTAATGAAAGACAGGGTTACTTTAGTAGGTTTGTTTGTACGGAGTCATCTCTGGGTTGACTCCTCATGTCCAGTGATGAGGATGTTCTCCTCTTCCTGGTACAGGGAGGGCATCTTTCTCATGGAAATGTATGGCTTGCTCTTGGATAGAAAGGAGGTGGTCAGAGGGCCCTTCTTGTATCTGCTGTTTTGCACTTGCCTTCAGCTCAAAGTAATCAATGTGTCAAAGTGACCTATTTTGGGGTGGCATGCTCTGATCCATTTCACCTCTTTCCCCTCCACTGTGGGCAGACTCGTCCGTACACGAGGGACGTGTCTCCAAGGGGTCCTCCTTTTACTTCCTTCCGGCACCATGATGCTCAAAGACACTTTCTCCTTTTCCTTCAGCTCCAAAGGGAAGGATCGAGGAAATGAGGAAACCACTCTGATTGGCTGGCTCACACGATAGGCCCTCCTTGGCCTCCGTCCAAGTCACGGAGGGCCATCACTGGTCAGATATGGGTCCTGGGACTTAGTATCAGCCCACACTGACTGACAGCCCCACTAGCATCACATGGCTACAGTAGGCTGAGGGAGAATCGTTCTCGCAGGAAAGTGGCGGGGGGAGCTGCCCTGCAGTATTGATTCAAACCACGTTGATCAAACACTTGCCGTGTGCGATGAAGCACACTGGGCACAGAGGGTACCGGAAGGAGCACCGTAGACCAGGTCTCTGTCCTTGTCGAGCCTTCACGGGAGGCAGGGGGTGGGGGGGGACACGCGACAGGTGTCTAAAGTCATTTCAGATGATGGTAGTAAACATGCTGATGCAGCAGGACACGGGTCAGGGTTGGGGGGGCCATGGCTGCTGCAAGTACCACAGACGGGATGGAAGCCAATATCGGACCCCATATCTACCTGCTGAGGAGAAAGGCAGAAAGAGTCCGCCTTGAAGCTCAGAAGAAAGAATTCCTGCGGGAGACAGAATGGCCAGGGCAGAAAACTTGGGGCTTTGATGGCCTCGGGCCACTGGGGGCACAGAAAGAGGGCTCGGGGACTCGAGGGGGAGAGAGGGCCTGGTGAAGGAGGAGCGAGGCCACAAGGTACCAGCCACAAGAAGGAATTTGGAGTCTGTGTTCAGTGCGTTGGGAAGCAGATGTTGGTGGCTTTTCAACAGCGGGGTGGGATGTGATCTTACTGGTCAGTTGAGTGGTCGATGGAGCTTGGCCTGCAGGACCACGTGGCAGTGATTTGTCCTGTAGGTATTACCCCTTCTCGTTGGAAGCAAGCACTGAAGTTTGACTTGGCACACACGGCCGCCAGCGATATGGACCTCATTTCCCAAGCCCCAATTCTGCGTTCTGGCCAATGGGATGTAACTGGGAGCATGGCATGGCTTCCAAGAACCGTCCTTCAAGAGAGGGGTTATGCCCCTCACCCCTCCTTCTTCCTTCCTGCTGACAATGACTGGAGCTCAAGCAACACCTTGGGGCCAGGAGGTGTTGAATCATGAGCAGAGGATGGCTGACCAATTAGAAAGAAGCTGGGCTCCTGGTGACCACCGCAAAGCCACCCTGTTTGCCCCAGATTGCTTTCCTCCGGGAAGGCACAACTAACCTTGTAAACCCTTCTGGCCTCTATCATTTGGGGATTTCTATTACTTGTGGCCACACCTGATTGCACCTAATTGAGGTGAGAGTGGAAGCAGAAAGACCAGTTTGGAGGTGAGTGTTATTACAGGCAAGAGGCGATTTGGCTGGAGCTAGGCATAGAAGTAGGGGAAGTGGGGGGACGGGGCAGATTGGAGAAATGTCTTTCGAGTAGAACATTTGGAGGGGTTGCTGATAGATCGGATATGACAGTTGAGGGAAAATATTGAGACACATTGATTCACTCATCAGAGATTTGTTGAGCACCTCCTATGTGCCAAGCACTGCTCCATACACAGGGGGCGGGGTGGGGGGGGTACAAAGCAGACATGCCCTTGCCCCGGGGGAGTTACACTGGGGCATCTCCTACCAGTGCTTGGACCCTGGGGGCATTTCTGAAATTGCATGTGACACAGGGCGAATTTCTTCACCTCACCAAATCTCAGTTTCACTTTTTTGGAATGTGCTTTTATAATGAGGGCATCTGGGGCGCCTGGGTGGCTCAGTTGGTTGGGCGACTGCCTTCGGCTCAGGTCATGATCCTGGAGTCCCTGGATCGAGTCCCGCATCGGGCTCCCTGCTCGGCAGGGAGTCTGCTTCTCCTTCTGACCCTCCCCCGTCTCATGCTCTCTCTCTCTCTCTCTCAAATAAATAAATAAAATCTTTAAAGATTTTAAAGAGAGAGAGACTGAGAGATTTTGAGAGAGAGACTGAGAGAGAGAGAGAGCATGAGGGGGGGAAGGTCGGGAGGGTCAGAAGGAGAAGCAGACCCCCTGCTGAGCAGGGAGCCCGATGCGGGACTCGATCCAGGGGCTCCAGGATCATGACCTGAGCCGAAGGCAGTTGCTTAACCAGCTGAGCCACCCAGGCGCCCAATAAATAAAATCTTAAAAAAAAAAAATAATGAGGGCATCTGCTTCCCAGGGAGGCAAAAGACAGGTGCTTAAAATGGCTAGCAGTGGTATTGCCAGCCTATCATCCAGGTGTGAAGAAAATAGAATTTCAGAGACTTTGCAACTGCCTGGGATTAACGGGACAGGACATTTGAATCTGGAAGGTTCCAGTCCAGGCTTAGGACGCCACACAGCGGAACCCAAGGGCAGGTGTCCAGTCTGCCCTGGGCACGCCCTCTGGGCTGGGGGCCCAGCCGGGTCCCACGAGCCCTATTTATGAGGCGAGCACCTGACTGGACACATTTGATTGGTCCAGCGGCGGGCACCTGACCCAAGCTGGGCCAATCAGAATCTCCTTGTTGGGATTGCAGAGGGAGAGAGACGGTCCACCTAGGGGCTCCACCTAGTTGGCAATTTGTGAGCTCTCAATAGAGAGAATACCTTTTCCAGCCAAGCGACAACTAACTGGTGGGACCAGGATCGAAGCCTGCGTACCTCTCATTCTGGGGCCGTGGTGTTAACCACCCGCATTAGCGTTCCGCTTCCTGTGGGGGTACCCAGCCCAGATTCTTCTTTCCCCAGGGGGAGGGTCCCATCTGCCCTGGATCGCCTGTTCCAGCCTTGGCTGCAGGGAACCCTGAGCCCCGCGCGCTGCATGGCTTCTGGGGGTGGTTAAACAGTGGGTGATCTTACTCGCGGGACGCTGCCGTCTACATTCATCTGTTTGAAGGGACTGCCAAGGCAGAGAGGGTCAAAGAGATTCCTGCTTATACAGGTTGAGAAGAAATGCAGTGAACGAAATTGATTGGACCAAATCTCTTCCCTGGGGCCCCCAGCCCCTCCACCGGAGTCCACCCGTCTCCTGGATTCCGCAACGCGGCTGAATTGACATCACTTTTTAAATCAGAGTGTGGTTTGTGTTATTGTCTGCATAAACGGCAAAAATCTAACAGATGTGTGCTTGGCATCTAAGTAAATTGGGCTTTTGAGAAAAAAAAAGATAATTAAAAGGGGTTTATGTTTAAATCTAGAGAATATTAATGAGACTATTAATAAAAACTATGGTTGAGTGCTGGCAATGGACAAAGCTGTTCAGGCACATCATCTGATTTAATGTTCCTAAAGACCCCAGAGGCAGGGACCATTATTGTCCCCATTTTACAGAAAAGAAGAGTGGGGCCTCCAGAGGCATGGCTTGCAGAGTCCAGCGTTGAACCAGGTCTCGCTGACTCTAGATCCAGGCTCTAAAACCTCTCGCATTGAATCCTCTTCCTCTTAAGCCATCACGTGCTCTTTAAAAGAGATCCACAAAGTACCTGATCATTTCCTTTTTAAATGTTGCAAGTGACCAGACGAGCGGTGTTTCATCCCCACACAATGAAGAAGGGAGAGATGGCCTCATGAACGTGGCCTTGCAGCCAGGTGATCCCATCGTCACAGCTCTCCCCTTAGGCGCAGAGTCGACTTCTGGCTTGGTTCTTCTGGATGTGGGTTCAGCGCAGCCTGGGAGGGGTGCTGGTGCGGAGAGAAGATCGACATCTTTCCCCACAACCAGCCTGCGCTCCAACAACGGACAGTTTTTATTTCCAAAGAATGACTCCAGATTGACCAAAAAGAAAAAAGACAGAAGAAAAAAGAGGAAGAAGATGAAGGAGCAGGAGAAGGAGGGGGGGAGGGGGAGAAGGAGGAGGGGGACGAGGACAGGGAGGAGGGGGAGGGGCAGGAGGGGGAGAAAAGCGAGAGCTGGCTAGTCTGCAATGGAAAACGCAGTCTCGACACTGAAAGGCATTCTGCGTGGTTTTGAAGAACATTCTTTGAAATGAAAGAATCGACTTGTCTGCTTAATGCAGCTTTTTGTTGATTCCTCTTGATGACACTCGTGGCAAATGGTCTTGTTCAAAAATTATAGCCTGTCTGAAACTGATACAGATGAGCCCTGGTGGTTGGACTGTCCACCGATAATTGGAAACAGGAGCTCCGCAAGTCGCATTCTGCTGAGAAAGAGAAAGCAAAGGCACCCCCATTCTTGGAGGACTTGGGACAGCCAGGCAGGTTGGGTCTGTTTTCCAAGCCAGTGCTCATGCTCAGGAATTTCACCCCTCTCTTCCTTAAAAGAGCAGGCGTTAGTGAATATCGGATGCTCAACCTTGCTGTTTGCTCTCAAGGCCGCACCGTTCCTGGTCTGTGCGGCAGGTCCCGGGGGCAGCACGGTGAGGAGAAAGTGCACAGATGCTGAGAGGCACCAGCCAGGTCCTGTCTCGCCCGCACGCTCCCTGGCTGTGGGCCCCGGGCACATGTGCGTGTTTCCCGGTTCTCAGGTTCCTCAGCTCCGACGTGGGATCATAGCACTCCTGTGTCGAGGGGCAGCAGGGTAGGGGGTGACGCCCAGGAAAGCCTGGGGTACCCCGCTCTGCATGCGGGACATACTCAGCATTTGATAGTCAATGCTTATTTTTCTGACTTGTGACTGATGTGTCAGGAGAAGAAAGTAAACTATGGAAAAACTTTTTGGTGATGACCTGTGGTCCTTTGTTAGCATCTAACTGAGGGACGTGTTAGATGGAGCTTATTTAAAAGATGAGATGATGGGCAGAATACTGTCCCTCACTCCAAAGATGCCCAGGTCCTATTCCCCACAGCCTATGAGTATGTCACTTTACACGGCAAAGGGAGATTAAAGTTGCAGATGTAAATAAGGTCAGCCGACTTGAAAATAGAGAGATGCTCCTGGATTACCTGGGTGGGCCCGGTGTCGACCCAAGGGTCCCGAGAAGTGAGAGAGAGAGGCAGACGAGTTACATCATTTGATTATGAAATAATGATCAGGAAGATGCGGTGTTGTTGGCTTTGACGTTGGAGGAAGGCACCACCATCCAAGGAAAGTGGGAGGCCTCTAGGAGCTGGAAGAGGCAATGAAATGGATTCTTCTGCAGAGTCTCCAGAAGGAACACAGCCCTGCCAACACCTGAATGATATACAGCCCAATGAGACATGCTTTGAACTTCCAGCTTCCAGAACTATAACATCATAAATCTGTGTTGTTTTAGGCCACTAAATTTGTAGTGATTTGTCAGGGAGCCAGGGTCATTGAATACAGTGATTTGGGGCACTGGTCGAGTTGATTATTTTCCAGATGCCCTTCTCTTTCCATTTGTGAACTCCTAGTATATTCTAAGGGAATGGAGCGCACCTACTTACAGTGCTTAGAACATGACATGACAGCTAGCTGGTGCCCTTTTGACGCCAACATCGACCCAAAACCCAAACCAAAAAACCCCCCACCCTTTTGTAAAGCGGGAAATTGGTTCCTTGGAAAAGAAAATCAATTCAAACATAGGAAGTTTGAGCTTCATTTAGAATTGTAAAACCGCGCCATCCCAGCACGCTCCCTCCCTCCCCAGCTGTGAGATCTCATGCCTAGACGGAAGGACGGAAGGATGGAAGGACAGAGGGTCGTTTATTTTACGTTCAAATGCAGGCAGAGGTTGTCACAGGTGCTTCATCCACTTCCATCGGCAGGCATTCTTCAAAAGATCAATTATGCACTGACATCTCCTCTCACACGAGCGTGGGCTTATTTACAGCTACCACGCAAGGTTGAGACGTGGTGAGAATCTGGCCCTAAGCACAGTGCAGAAATTCATATTCAGATGGCTGAACCATTAAGGCGGTTCTGGGAGCTCTCTGGGCTGGGAGGGCATCTGTCATTGGCTTCCTACATCACGCAGCGACCCGTGGCATGGTGGAGCGTCCGGACCCTGAGAGCTTCCCTTCGAGGCTCTTCCTCTCTCCCTTCACGGCTCCACGGTCAGCTTTCTAGGAGCTACCCTCTGGCAACCTCCATCTCGGGCTGAAGGGCTAGAGGCTTGGAGGGCCCTTCCCAGCAGTCAACCCCGGCATCTGTCGGGAGGGATGCATCTCATCAACAGCAGAGTCCACGTGATGGCTTAGAAACAGGCTGTGCTGGCTTATGACACGCGAGGCATAAATTAAATCATAACAGAGTGCTTGGCTGACAGCGCGTGATGACAGGTGTTGTGAATAAGTTGGCACAGGGGCCACTGCCCTACATCGCGATTGTCAGTCATGGCCACCGCCCCTCTCCCACCACTGGGGACCATGTGTCTAGCCAGGAGGAGCACCCTATTCACCTCGTCTGGGATCGGAATTGGCTCCTACACGTCTCATGCTCACGGAGGACGTCGCAGCCCCATGGGGTCATCACCTGTCCCCCCGGTGGCTGGGCTGGAGCGCCTCTCAGTGCCCACGCAGGTAGGGCCCCTCACTGCGCCCTTAGCGTGTGTTCCTGTCCTTGCGCATGCTTTGAAGGCAGCACGAAAGCAGGGACATCCAAAAACTGAGCAAAAGCCCTGGAGGGAATAAAATATAAGTGGTATCTTAAAAAGTATCAACGCGGCCATCCTGGGAAATTTCAGAGCTTTGTTGGACTTCTTTGTATTCCTGTCATAGCTTATCAGATAAGAATGGGAATTGCACAGAGCGGAAACACCCTAATCCTTAGGGCTTCCTAGAATGTGTTCTGGGGCTGAGAACCCCCCACCCGGACCCTCCAACGCCTCCATCTTGTTGCCAGGATGGCTCTCTCCCTGGCAAACACTGGGTACTCTCGTCCTTCTTCCAGGCTTTGGGGCTGGCTTTCCACTTGGTTGCTTTCTGATCCCAAACTTCAGGACCAGCTGAAGGGCTCCCTCTTCTTCGAGCCCTGGGAGAACATCCTAGTTAAAATTAGCCTGCCTCACGGCCGGCCCCAACTCGGTCCTACTTGTTTCCTCCAGAACACTTGTCACAATCCGAAATGATCTTGGCCAAGTCTGCACATTCACGGTGTCCCGCGGGAGGAACGTACACCCCCTGAGGGCAGGGAGCCCATCTGGCTTGTTCCCCATGACAGTCCCCGAAGCCCCAGCCGGCACCTGGTGCAAAGCGTAGGCTCTGTGAGGGCATTGCAGGAGTGAAACGAATGGCTATTGAAATCAAGCATGCCCATGTGCCCTTGGCATCTTCTGTACCCAGCCCCGGTGGACGCTCCGTGCTCAGAGTATTCACAGCGCAATGACCCAGGAAGAGCTGTGACTGGCTGTCACAGTGTGTTACTGTCACGGAAGGCCAGGCTTCACCCTGGGCCACACAGAGCCCCGGCAGCCCAGCCCTCAGTGTGTCTTGTGGCAGCGTGGGGCCCCGTCCCACTACCGAGGTGCCATCTCTGCGTGGCTGGGAGTTTGCAGGAGAGCAGGTCAAGACATTTGGCAGAGGCTACCTCGTGTCACCGGCTCTGCCACCTTTTCTCCCAGCCGCTACTGACTTGCGACAGCGGGAATGAAGTGGGGGGTGGGGGACCAGGGTGGACCTGTGCTGACCACGGGACCTGGCAGGCACCGCCCCCACCCCAGGCGGCCGGCGGACCAGCCTTCAGACCCATGCTGCTGTCCAGGGGCTGGGCTTGCTCAAACGATTTATCTTTTCCTTCGCACCCCATTGAAATAGCTCTTCTTATTGCCCCCATGTTTACAGATTAAGAATTGAGCCTTGGAGAGATCAAGAGGCTGGAGGAGGGTCACACAGATAGAAGTGGCAGGGACATGAGGGAAAAGCTTAAATCCAGCTCTCTCTATCTGTAAAGCCCAGGATCAAAACTGATTCCCTGGGTCCTGCAGCTCTGCATTCACTGAGGCCAGGAAAGTTCTGAAGAAGGGGGAAACAACGCCCTCCTTCCAGGTATCCGTAGATGGCTTTGCAAAAGACTCCCGGGGAGGAGAGAAGTTTCTCATTTCAAGCTGGAGCTCCGCATTTTAGTTACAACTTCAGTGCGGAAGAGGAAGGAGGAGGGATGTGGGGTGGAGACACCCTCAGACACGGGGCTGCTGAGGCAGAGCCTAGTTTTATTAACTAGGTAGGCAGCTGTCCGGCAGATCGCATGCACTGTGCCTGAGCCCCAAGCTGTCTTGTCTCCAGATGTCCCCCCCCCCCCCAGATCAGGAAGCAGAAAGGTTTGTGGACGAGAGGCTGGTAGCATCCCAGACCTCTAGGTTCTGGTTCAAAATACTTCCTTGGATCTTGTTGTCGAAAGCCTGTCAATAGGAGCCATTTTACCTCTTCCTCCCACCTAGGTGGGGTGGGGGTCTTTTAGGGGAGGGATGTCCCCAGCCCTGCCTGGTGGGACTGTCCACAGGTTAAAGGAGATTGGTATATGCAGCGCCATCCAACAGAAACATAATTTGAGCCACAGATGTAATTTTACAGTTTCTAGTAAAAAGTAAAAAGAAACTTTTTTTTAGTAAAAAGTAAAAAAAAAGTAAAAAGTAAAAAAAATTAGCAGTAAAAAATAAAAAAAAACTTTTTTTACTGTGGTAAAAAAATTATAACATTAAATTTACAATCTTTACTATTTAAGTGTAGAGTCACTTAAGTGTGTAAGTTCAGTAGCTAAGTATATTCACATTGTTACATAAATAATATAAAATTCTGTAGCTAGATGTTTTCCTTTTTTTCTTACTAAGTCTCTAAAATCTGGTGTGTATTTTTGCACTTAGAGCACATCTCCATTCAGGCATATTTATTTTTATTTACTTATTTATTTAATTTTTATTTTATTTTCAATAAACGCCTAATTGCTATTTAGATTTTTTAAAACTTACTGTTGAGAAAGCAGATTCACACACCTAAGTAGATCCAAGCATTCTTAAAGACTTCCAATAAATTGTCAGTTTTTAGATTTAAGTTCATCGAAATTAAGTAAAATAAAAAATTCCATTCCTCCGTCACACAAGCTCCATGTCAAGGGCTCCAGAGCCACGTGTGGCTGGTGGCTGCCGGGCTGGACAGTGCACGTCAAGAATCTCTAGAAAGTGCTTTGTAAGCGGTAGCATTAGTGTTCTTTGGAATAGCACAAAGAGAGGAAATGGGAAGTTTCTCCCCCTTGACACCAGCAATAATTACACTCATCTGCAGAGCCGGATGGCTCCCGGTCCCTGTCTCTCCCTCAGACAGCCCAGGGCCGGCCCACCCCTTTCTGGACCAGACAAACGCTCTCAGCTTGAATTTCTCCCTCCCTTTGGCACATACGGGGAGAGCTCTCTGCACGGGGCTGCTGACCCAAGTTAATTAGGAGATTGGACTGGAAGGGGAAAAAGACTTCAGACTGAAAATTCAGAATCACCCTGCTTACTTTATCACTGGAAGATCATTTCAACAACTTCCTCCAGGAAATTGCAAAGGGAAGTCATTATCCAAAAAAGAGGGGGAGACACGGGTCCACGTGAAGCCCAGATGCAGCCCCCGCGCGGGGCAGGCTGGGGGGCAGGGCTGGGTGTTTACTGGGTCATTTAACCAGGGTCCTATTTGCCGAAGTTTCCTTTTCCACGATTATTTGTTGACCTTAATTGTTGCCATGCCCATGAGATGCGGCCCTGAACTTCCTCTTGCAGCTCAGCTCTGGGGTCAGGGCGGGCTCCCTCTAATTGCCTGTGTCCTGCCTTTTCCCTCGGGTCTCCAGGGCAGGCCCATTCCCACATATGCTTCCAGAACCATCTTAATAGAGGGGCAGCAGCACCCAACTGACGACATATGTTTAGCTGCTTGCCGGGGTCGGCCAAGCGTGCAATATCACGTTACATGAATGGGAAGGTCAGTCCCAAACAAGCTGCTTTTTACAAGCGCTGGCTTAAGGATTTGCTGCTAAATAGGGCTTACATGTAGGGGGTGAGTGGGTAATGGGCTTCTTGTGGAGCCCTGTTCTCTGTCTGCGTTTTGCATTGATTAGAAAGTTTTCTGTCTCCCAGGACAACGCCGCTCCGTTAAAAAAACGCCTTTACAACCACTGGGGTTCCTGGACCTAGGTCAGCATCTGCGCTCGGAGCGGGGAAAATGTGGGTTTGGGGTTCCCAATGTCTGGGCCTGGAGTGTGCTGGGGGGAGCCACGGTCCTCTGTTCGATCACAAATGCATTTATGCTCCATTAACCCCGTGCAGGCCCGAGGGGCAGATGGGCAAGGCAGAACCAGAGAAAGAGGGAGCTTGCGGCTTCTCTCACCTGGCCCCGCTCCAGGAGAGATGATGGATGGGCCAACGCGAGGCCGCCACTTAGCCGCTGGGGTCCTACAGCTCCCCTGGCCCACAAAATATGCCTGGGCAAACTCCCCTCCTGGAGTCATCAGAGGAGACACCCAAGGCCCACCCTGAACCTAAGCGACCAGCCAAGGGCCTGGAGAATATTCTGGAAAGAAGTCAAAATGGCATTCAGGATTCTTTTTCAGTAATGGTGAAGACGAGGGCATTTACTGAGCACTTTCTACATCCTGTGCTGTCCACAGGGCGTTACACGGAGGAACTGATTTAATCCTCTTAATAGTCTAGTGAAGCCCGCACGCTGACTAGGCCTGGCCCACCACAGAGCCGAGAAACCAGGCAGAACAACAGACGTAACTCGGCAAAGTTATTCCTCTCTCCTTCCCTTGCTCCCTGCCTCTGTGCCTTCCTTCCCTCCTTTTTTCCCCCTTCTTTCCTTTCTTTTTGATCATAAAAGTGGCTTTTTAAAAAAAGCTAACGATACAAAAGTGAGTACGACGTAGAAGTATCCCAAACCTATTCCTCATCCTCTCTTCACGCTGCTCAGCATTTGGTGAGCGTCATGTGGACACACACTGTTTTTAGTAATAAGTCATTCATCCAACAAAAGTTTACTGAGAATTCAGGACATGTCAGGGATTACGCCATGGGCATAGATAGCACTACTGACATTTGGGGCCAAATGTTTCTCTGTGCTTCGGGCTGTCCTGTGCATCGTAGGGTGCTTAGCAGTATTCCTGGCCTCCAGCCACGAGATGCCAAAAGCATCCACCCTCTAGTTGAGATAACTAAAAACGTCTGCAGAGATTGTCACACGTCCCCCGGGAGCCAAAACCGCCCTGCTGAGATCCACTGGACAGGATGGGTGTGGCCGTGTGGGGTTCTCAGGTCATCCTTTCCCTTAGCCCTGCGACAGGGCATCCTGACACGTGTTCCACATTCTGCTTCCCTCTTTTGTATCAGATTCCAAAGTACGGAGGTGTTGGGACTTCCTTAGCAAGCCTCCCGTTAAGCGCTATCTGGGGCTGTTTCCAATTTTTATCCCATCATTATCAATGCCAGCACGACCCTCCTGGTTCATACCTGTGTCTGTATCTGCACATTCAAGGATTGCTACAGGACAGATTCTTTCAAGCAAAATTGCCAGATCAAAGGTGGAAGCATTTCAATATTTGCTACAAAATACTAACGTCCACGCCATTGTAGTGATTTGTCCCCGCGCCGAGTGTCCCACTCGCTGACTGGGATGGAAGCCATCAGGAAGAGCGTTCTGATGAGAGTATGTTGAACATGTTAGGAAAAAGAGATTGTGTTGTGTTTCATTCAGAGGGCGCCCTTGGGTCTTTTGTTTATACTCTGTTATTAACATTCGTTTTAAACTAAAGAAACATAACTACTCAGAGTGGCAATTTCAAATTTTCCAACATGGACGTGTAGAAGTTTAGTGCTTGTGCTTTCAAAAAATTAGGTATTTAATAAACTAAAAGGGGGCTCTCTGTATTAGTGACCCTGTTACAAGCTGGAGCTGCCTGACTGATGCAAACTCAGGGATCGTCTGCCATCCCCAAGTAGACCTGAGTTCTGAGCTCCAGAGAGATGTGGACGCCCGGTACGTCACCTCCTGCATCCCGACACTTGCACTTCCCAGGGGCTGCAGTGTCCTAAAGAGGACAGCTCCCCAAGGCTACCCCCTTCACGGTCTAGCCAGGATCACCTGCTGAGAGTCTGGGGCTCCAGCCATGCTGGGGTACACCTGCCAGGGTCAGGTGCACTTGACCAAGGACCTTGACATTCCCACCCCATCTGGAGTATTTTTTAAGAGGCTTTCTTCCCATGCTTCTTCAGCCTTCAGGCTCCTCTTCCAGTTACAAAGCTCTGCTCAGCTTGATTTCTCCCCCTTAATTAAGGTAATTTGAAACAATAAATTGTTTTTCCTGTTTGAATAAAAATAGGCAAGAGAAAATTGCTTTTATAGAATTTCAGGATAACGTTGCTGCTGCCTACTTGGTAAGAATGGGAATTTCCAATCTTTAGAAGTGGTTAATTCAATAATACACCTGATAGTCTACTTTAAAAATTAAATGCTACAAAAATTAAAGATAGCTACATCATGCATATGGTACAAAATTCCAAAGGTACAGAAAAATTACACTGACTTCTCCCCCATCTCTGTTCTCCAGTCACCCAGTGGCTCTCCCCAGAGGAAGTCACTGTTACTATGGGGTTGGCTCATATGAAATTGTTCATGGTTACCTGCTTGTTTTGCCAACAAAAAATGGTAATTTCTTATGATTCAATCTGTACTTCCAGTTTTCTTATTCAGGCACTATGACTGTGTAAATATGCACATAGAGAGAATATTCCCATTTTCTTTTTTTATATGAATGATAGATAGCAAATGATAGGCACTGTTTTTCATCTTGCTTATTTCACTTAATGTATCTTGAAGATTCTCCATCTCAGTATACAAAAAAGAGCCTCATTCTCTTTTTAACAGCCAGAGAGTATTCTGTTGAGTGGATGTTACATTATCCATGTAACTAGCCCCCTTCAATGCACAATTAGATTTTTTCCAGTCTCTTGCTACTGGGAACAATACTGCATTCTCTCTCCTTGCCCACACATTCTGTCTCACAAGTTGGGGTGTATCTGTAGGATAAATTATTTGAGGTGGGAATGCTGGGCCAGACGATGTGTGTCTTTTTTTTTTTTTTTTTGATGTGTGTCTTTTTAATTAAGAAATCCATTGCTTCATAGACCTGTACCCCTGAAACAAATAATACATTATATGTTAAAAAAAAAAAAAAAAGGAAAGAAATCCATTGCCTAATTGTCCTCCAGAGAAGTCGCATCAGTTCCTACCTCGAGTAGCCTGAAAGGGGTCCAGCTTGACATTGTGCCTGATTTTTAAAGTCCACAGAGCAGTAAATGTTCACTGCAGCTCAGGGAGGAGTGGCAATACCAGGGGTAGCCTGGGAAATGTGGGTTCTTTGGATGAGGTGCCAGGTCCAGTTCTGTCTCCTCCAAAAGACAGATGAGGACAGAGAAGTCCACTTTTCTGCAAAGCCACCTCTCAGCCTGAAATGTCATGGGTGGGGAGGGGATGATAGGGGAGCTCCATTAGTTAATGAAGAGCTTCCTTCTCTCCCAACTCTCTCCTGATCCCAACCTAAAAGAGAATAGCCCAGAGGGGTGTTCGACCTCAGGTCCCACTTCACAAGCATTTGGTAGAAGATGCTGTTGACACAATATGTATCTTCAGTTGTTGACAAAGGACGTCAACACAGATTGAGATCATGGGGTGGAACCCAGGAAAGAGCATCTGGTTTACCAATATGGCTGGTGACCAGTTGACCATCATTAGGCTAGGGATGGACAGGCCAGTGGCTGGTCTTGGAAATCTGTCAAATTCTTTGACACTCTCCCTGCAGTGGGGGGCGTGGGGTGGGGTGGCTAGTGCCCTCCCCTTGAGTGTGGGACGTGAATTCCAGGCCTAACTGACACAAGGCAGTGTTGTTTCCGCTGGCTCTCTCCTTTTAGATTGCTGGCTCTGGGAGAAGCCAGCTGCCATGTTGTGAGGACACTCAACTAGCCCATGGAGAAGCCCACAATGGGGAGGACCCGAGGCCTCTCATCAACTTGTCAACCATGGGAGCGGGCTACCTTGCAACTGGACCCCACAGCTAATCAATGCACGTAACTAGGATGACCAGCTCTCTGGAGAGCTTGTTTTATCTGCTCTTTGCCTCGGCTTCGTATCTTATCCCAGCAAGGAGGCAGAGGTCCTTTTCCAGCCATGGGGAGTGGGATGGAAAGATTTTTAAATCTTTCATGAGGCTAATATGGAGACAAGTGACCCATTACAAGTTAACAGGGTTTGGTATGCTGTATTCTTCACCTTCACCACTCCCCTGACACTGCAGGGCATGGGAGCATTCTGTAAACTTACTAAGCGTCAACTCTCTCATGTGCAAAATGGGTTGATAACCAAAGGCATAGTGTGGGCCAAGGTAAGCTTTTGAAGTCCTTCAAGCATTGAGCACCAGGCTTCTATAAGTCTTAATTCACCTGTCCACCATGCATGCATGTACCCATCCACTCAGCAAACCTGTGCTAAACACCTCCCAAGTCTCCGGTACCATGCAAGGTGCTGGGGATACAAATAAGAACACATAAACATTCTTATTATCAAGGGAATCCCAGCCCAGTGGGAGACAGACAGGTACCATATGACGTAATGTGGTTGTGACACAGCTGCATAGACATGATGAGGAGAGAGGCTTCCTCCAGGGGGAGGAGGAGCAGAGACAGGCAGAAATAACTCCTGAGTGGGCCACATGACACCTGCTGCTCAGGGTTCATAAAATCAGACACAGTGTGCCAGGTTCCTGCTCTGCTGTAAGGGTCAAAAGTGGAATCAGAGAAGCTCAGGATGTTAGAACAGATGTCCTGACAACCTAGCTGGACACATGCACTAAATAAGGCCTGAGACCATTCACTTCTTGAACTTGCCAAGACCTTCCTGCCCCAGGACCTTTGCACATGATGTTCCCCCTCTGTAGAGATCACTCCCACCTTATCCTCTCCTCATATCTCAGGGAGTGGTAAGCTTCTTGTCACTCTCTAGGTCTCTATTTAAATGCCCCCCTCCCAGAGAGCGCACATCTTTGCCTGAATACAGTGGTCTGTGTTCAGCACTGTTTGTTTCCTCCATGTACTCTTCACAGTTGTAATTATGCTAGGTATTATATTGTTTTCCTTCCCCCCACCCCATCTTCCCCATTAGAATGCAAGCCCCACCCACAAGGGGAAGACTAGTGTCCTATGCACCACTGTAACCTCAGGTGCCAAGGGTATCTGGTACTGAAACAAAATGTTGGATGAAATAATGAATGAATGTAATAGTTACTGTATATTCCTTATCTCATTTAATCTTCACATCAGACCTTCAAGGGATTGTTGACCTCATGATTGTGTACCCATTCTTGCCACCCCACCCCACACCATACCCACACACCCACACACAGCTCTTCCTTCCTGGGGAGCTGGGTCCACTCTTTTGTGCTTAGGGAAGGTGGTGCCTTTCCAGCCCAGCCCAGGATGTGAATGATGTTGGTTTTAAATCAGTTATGGTAATTCCATTCCTCTTCTCAATGGTTGATACAGGAATTTGCACATGATGCAGCCGTGACGAATAAGATTTCAAAGGAAGCCTCCTAGGGCAGCGCTGCCCCAGCTGGGATGTGCCCAGGAATTATTGGGCACCTTGTGAAGATGTGGGGATCTGACTCAGCACATCTGGGGTGGGACACAAGATCCTGCATGTCTGATGAGCCCAGGAGATGCTGATGCTGCCGGCAGGTGGACCACACCTTGAGTTACGAGGCCTTAAGGAGTTTCTGGGAAAAGTTTTTCTCCCCTATAGAAAGATCCCCAGGAAGAAAAGCTGACTTTTCTGTCGTTGTTGTGTGAACACATGTTGTTTGGAGCTGAGCTGCAATGGTGATTGACCACAGCTGGATAACGTGGGATGAAACCAACATGTGGAGGGGGGCACAGAGGAGAACATGAAAAGCCTGGGGGACTGGGTGATATTGTGAAATCTCTTAACCAACCTTGGAGTTGCTTGTGTAAGACAATAAGTGCTGATTTTTTAAAAGATTTTATTTATTTATGAGAGAAAGAGAGAGAGAGAGAAGGAGCAGAGGGAGAGGGACAAGCAGACTCCACGCTGAGTGCCGAGCCTGACCTGGGGCTCGATACCAGGACCCTGGGATCATTACCTGAGCCAAAACCGAGAGTCAGACACTTAACTGACTGAGCCACCCAGGTGCCCCAATGCTGTTTTTTTTTTTTTTTTAAAGCCAAATTGAATTTGGGACTTTGTTACTTGCAGCCTAAAGCATCATGACTGATGCTATACACAGACAGCTTGGTGCGGAGCAAAAAAGATCAACCTTCGAACCAGACCAATCTGGGGACTTAACTCAGCCCCCTTAGTAGCACTGCCATCCCTCAGCCTAACCAAGACTCAGATTCTTTGTTTATACAATGGGCTGCTTTGACTACCAAAAAGAGAAAGCTAGAATCTTCTAGCAGAGCGCTGTCCAATAGAAATATAATGAAAACCACATATGTACCTTTAACTTTCCTGATAGCCACATGCAAAACATAAAAGGAAACAGGTGACATTGATTTTAATAATGTTATTTATTTAGCTAAAAATATTACCATTTCAATAAAAAATCATACATATGTATATATTTGGCACGAGGCTTTTGAAATCTGATGCGTATTTTACACTAGGGCACATCACAATTCAGATTGACCACAATTCAGGTGCTCAAGAGTCACGTGCGGCTAGTTGCTGCTGCATTGGCTTAGTTACAGCACAAGGCTGGGCTCATAATAAATACTATTTATCCATGAATATGGATTACTTATGCTGCTCTTAACATAGGCAATGGAGAAGAGCCTCGGAATTTCCAAGCACGGTAATTCCCAAGCTGGAAGCCACCCGGTGATGAAGTTGTGATGCTCTGGGTCCACGTCTAAAGTCCTGGGTATCGCTCACCTGCAGGGTCTGCAGGATAAACCAACAATAGGGAAAGGGCATCTCAGCAGCACCAGCCGGGACTGAGGCCGGGACTCAGGCCGGGACTCGTTTAAAGATTTGATTACATGACTGCTATAAATCATATGTAAGGCTTTTAAATGTCATGTCTCCTTCTTAAGAACCTTCACGACTCCCTACTTTCTGTTGGGTTAATGCCGACCTGGGGCTTCTAGGCTCTCCCAGAGCCTGAACCCATCTTGGCTCACCTGGCCCAGTCTTCCCCTTGCCCTGTTTTAGCAGCTGCAGGCCGGGCCTGGGGGTTGTCAAGGAGGAGGAGGAAGAAGTAGGTGATGGTGCTGAAATCGAGGGTTTGGGACCACGTGGGCAGCGTCAGGTTGGCTGAGATCCCACTGTCACAGGCACTCATGCGTCCCAGATTGTGTTCGAACCTGCTATCACTCAGTCTTTGCAACCACTCTGTCGGTAGTGAGGTATGGATGGATGTTCATTGTTTGTGTTTGCCCTACATCCTGTCCCATTTCTGGTAGGGCACGCTGCCCCCTGCCTTTGGGAGCACTTTATCAATGTGGTTCTGGTGGGCGCTGCCAATTACATAACCCACTCTTCACCCTGTACTACAGGGAGGCCCGTGACCTGGGCCAGGCCAACCTGAATGTCTGATTTCATTGGCTACAGTGATTGGATCCAGGAAGTAGGCATGTCTTACGAGTCTGGCCAGTCAGAGCCTTTGTCAGGATCTGATTCAGCTGAGATGTATGAATGGACCCACTTGCCAAGAGAAGACATAAACGACAGGGAATGGGGAAGGGAGAGAAGGAGTGAGAGCTCCTTTGAACCCCTAGATCCAGCTGAACCTGAAGCTAGCACCACCATTTCTCTTCTGTCCTGTCATAAACCTGCTTGGCATCTTTTATTACTTCAACTAGTTGAGACTGGAGTTCTGTCACATGCAACCGAAGTAGCTTCAACTAATAGAAGTATAGAATACGCGCCCCCCCCGCCCCATTGCATGAGTGACAAGACTGAGGTAAAACGAGTGCCAATAACAACTCCAGGGCCCCTAGAACGCAGGGCCAGGATTTGAGTCCACATCACTGGGTTTCTTATCCTTTGCTCTTTCCACTACATCCTGCACTGCACTTAGTCTGCATTAGAGTCCTATGGCTGCCGTAACAAATGGCCACCAACCCGGCACCTTAAAACAACAGAATGGTATTCTTTCACAGATCTGAAAGTCTGAAGTCAGAAAACCCTATTAATACACTGGGCTAAGAGCAGAGTGTTGGCAGGGCCTCACTCTCTCGGGATGTGCTGGGGGAGAATCTTGTTTCTTGCCTTTTCCAGCTTCTGGTAGCTGCTGACAGTCCTTGGCTTGTGGCCACATTGCCCCAACCTCTGCCTCTGTCTTCACGTGGCCTCTTCCTCTCCCTTACGTGTTTGTCTAATCCCCCCCCCCCCACCCCGGTCTCTCTCTTGCAAGGACACTGTGATGGCGTTTAGGGCCCACCTAGATAATCCTGGATTATCCCCCACAAATCCTTAACCTAATCACACCCGCAAAGCTCCTTTTTCCAAATAAGATAGCATTTACAGGTTCTGGAGATTAGGAGCTGATCTCTTTGACGGCTATTATTTAGCCCAAGACAGTGTCTAAATTCCCCAGGATTTATGCTCAAACATTATGAATCAGTCCTGAAAAAACTTGGCCAGTATCCCATTGTCCAGTCTCCCCAGCCAGATGGTTAGTACCTTCAGGGTCAGGCCCAGCCCTGAGTACCCAGCATAGCAGCCAGCCCAGGCCAGGTGAGCACCAGTCAGTCCCGGTTCAATCTCCTCCCCCAGGCTGAGCGCTGAAGATCAGGTGCAGCCAGGAGGGGTTTGCTGGGGCCAAAAGATAGCGCTGCTCTTTTTTTATGGACCCCTTTCTCATTTACTAAGGTGATGTCTGCCGTATACTTTGCTTTGACTTGCCTCTTTTGGTTTTAGGAAACACCACGGCTAGCCCATTGGGGCAGGGCAACCAAATAGTACCTCCGCCGTCTAAATGCTCGGGTTCGAATTCTGATTCTGCTGCTATCTCCCACCTGTGAATCTTGAACAAGTTACTTAACTGCTGGGAGTCTTCCTTCATTAAGATGGGGATGCTAATAATACCTAAGGGCTAGATTGCTGTCGGGGTTACAGGAGAAAGAGAATGAGGCACCTTGGCAATGTGGCTCCCACAGAGCACTCGGTAAATGTTAGGTTATCATGATTGCTGCCACGTGGAATCCGCTTCTGCCTCTCTCTTTGGCTCTAAAATTACTATCTCCGGTTGTAAATGTCAAGTAGTATTATTTCTACCAAATAAAATCTGAAGGTTATAAAATTACTTCCTTGGGTCCCTCACTGGGATTGTGTCCTAAAAACTAGGGCTGCACACCCTCCCAGTTGGCCGGGGACCCCGACCAACCGCAGAGCATCCTTTCAGCATCTTCCTTTGACCCTATCTGCAGATTTTCTGGCTTTCTACCTCTCGGGAGAATTCTGTTTGCAGGTCCCGCCTTCTTAGCCAAGGGCCTTGGTGGGAACAGCTCTGGGCACCGCGGGGCTGTCGGGGCGTGGTTGAGGCAGGTTTGAAGGCGTGGCCAGGGGCGTGGTCAATGTGTGGTTGGAGGTGCCGTTGGAAGCGGGCTCTGGGCGTGGTTGGAAGTGTGGCGGGAGGCGGGGTTAGGAGAGCGGTTGATTGGTTGGGGTTGCGAATGGGGGTGTGGCTAAGGGCGGGGTTGGGGCTAGAGAGTCCCAGGTGCAAAGCTGGATCTGGCTCCAGGACAGGACCTGAGTAGAAATGTGGGCCACTGGGGCATCTCTTCCACCTCTGTGACTTTATTCTCATTATTGTTCACGCTGCTGGTCCTTACCAGTCCTCCAGTCCTCTATGAAACCTCATCATACTTACTCTCATGACCCACATGACCTTCCTTTTTGGAGGATCCTTTTCATTGCCTACATCCGGATACACATCGCTTCGCGAATCATTCCTTAAGCCTGGAGCTCGGCAGTGTTTCTGTCTCCTTTTCTCCTTTGGAAACAACTACAGCAATAGCGAAAACGGTAATAATCATAACAGCAGCTGACGGTTTCGGGGCTGCTGTATTTTCCAGACACTGTGCCAACTGCTCTTCTGTGGACGAACTCATTTCATATCACACACATGCACACACGCTCGCTGTATGGTAGGTGCTTTATACGCTCTGGATTATCCATGATGAAGCTGAGGGACTGGGTGGTTAAGTAATCGAATGTTAGTTTCCCTCTCTTGCCCAATAAATTCCTAATAAAAAAGAATGAATGGCTAAAGCATGCTGCCCCACAGTATTACTGTAAAAATAAAACTGCTAATGATCTTGTTTTCTGATTACAGAGAGCAAATTCTGTTCACTATACTAGAAAATTAGGAATTAGATAATCACTAAATTAGAAAAATAAAGAAAATCATAGTAACAGAAAATAAAAATCACTCATAGTATTTTAGTTACACCTACTTCCAATCTGTCTGTCTATCTGTATCCATACATTTTCCAAGGAATTAAATTCAAGCCATGATTTTTCTAGGTAGGTCTCCTGAGGCAAGGGAAATAAAAGCAAAAATAAACTATTGGGACTTTATCAAAATAAAAAGCTTCTGCATAGTGAAGGAAACAATAGACAAAAGTAAAAGACAGCCTACTGAGTGGGAGAAGATATTTGCAAATGGCATATCCGATAAAGGGTTAGTATCCAAAATACATAAAGAACTGATACAACTCAACACCCAAAAAACAAATAATCCAATTAAAAATGGGCAGACGATATGAACAGACATTTCTGCAAAGAAGACATGCAGATGGTCAACAGACACATGAAAAGGTGCTCAACATCTCAGGGAAATGCAAATCAAAACCACAATGAGATACCACCTCACACCTGTCAGAATGGCTAAAATCAACAATACAAGAAACAACAAGTGTTGGTGAGGGTGTGGAGAAAAGGGAACCCTCTTGCACCGTTCCTGGGAATGCAAACGGTGCAGCCACTGTGGAGAACTGTATGAAGTTTCCTCAAAAAATTAAAAAAAGAATTACCATATAATCCAGTAATCACACTACTGGATATTTACCCAAAGAATACAAAAACACTAATTCAAAAGGATATATGAACCCTTATGTTTATAGCAGCATTATATACAATAGCCAAAGCATAGAAGCAGCTCAAGTGTCCATCATTTGATTGAATGGATAAAGAAGAAGTGATATATATATAATGGAATATTATCCAGCCATAAAAAATAATTAAATCTTGCCATTTGCAATAAAATGATGGAACTAGAGGGTATCATGCTAAGTGAAATAAGTCAGTCAGAGAAAGATGAATATTATATGATCTCACTCATATGTGGAACTTAAGAAACAAAACAAACAGACAAAGGGGAAAAAAATAAACCAGACAGATAAACCGAGAAACAGACTCCTTTTTTAAAAATATTTTTTAAAAGATTTATTTATTTATTTATTTGACAGAGAGACAGAGAGATCACAAGCAGGCAGACAGGTAGGCAAAAGGAGAGGGAGAAGCAGGCCCCCCGCCGAGCAGGGAGCCTGACCCCCAGGACCCTAGGACCACGATCCAAGCCAAAGGCAGATGCTAACCAACTGAGCCACCCAGGCGCCTGAAGAAACAGACTCCTAACTACAGAGAACAAACTGATGTTTCCCAGAGAGGAGGGGGTTGGGGGGATGGGAAATAGGTAATGGGGATTAAAGAGTACACTTATCATGATGGAAAAAAAATAAATTAAACAATGGTTTTTTAATGGCTTTCAGGCCTCCGGGCTTCTCTGGACATTTATGTTGTAACCAGGTTTTCCTTTCTGCTATTACAATATTTGAAAAATATTTTTAAACGTGTATCTTTGCTCACATTTCCAAGTATTTCTTTAGGATAAAGGGTATGCGTCTTTGAATCTTTGGATGCACATTGCCCAGTGCCCCAGGACAGCTGTAGCAATTAACCATACCTCCAGCCATATTTAAGAGCTTTGCTTGCTCACTTTTTCACCAACTCTGGGGAGTCTTCTTTTTGTTTTTAAAACCTGGCTGGTGTTTTCTTTTCTTTCTTTTCTTTTCTTTTTTAAGATTTTGTTTATTTGCGAGAGAGAGAGAGAACTAGCAGGGGGAAGGGCAGAGGGAGAGGGAGAAGCAGACTCCTCACTAAGCAGGGAACCTAATGCAGGGCTCCATCCCAAGACCCTGGGACCATGACCTGAGCTGAAGGCAGACATTTAACTGACTGAGCCACCCAGGCATCCCAACCTGGCTGGGGTTGTCATCTGCATTTTTAAATTACTAATGATGTGAACTTATTTTATTTTTCTATATACAATGTGTTGGCCATTTAGGCTTCCTGTCCAGTTCTTTCTGGCGCAGATTGTGAACATCTTCTCCCCGGTTTGTCTTTCTCTTTTCCTGCCTCATTTCCCCTTCACCTTAACCTCTTAACTATTTAAAAAGTTAATGCTGGTTACAAGCCCTTTCTGACTTAAAGATCAGATGAACGGATGTTATGGCATCAACTCCGTAAGTGAATTGGTTTCCAAGTCAACCCACCCAGCTATTCCGTTCTTGCTGCTCTATCCCCTCACCCACCCCTGGGAATTACGGGAGGCCCTGGCTGGAGGCGAGGCGTTCCTAAAGCAGACAGAACAATATCTGCCTACATAAAGTCATCTAACATCTCTGAAACTCAATGCTGACTTACATGAAAAATCTCATTTACTGCCCACTACTTTAGAGTTTACGAGCGCTTATCAAAAGCTTTCTGCAGCCCATCTCCAAGCTTTCTCAGATATGTCATAACATCCGAAATGAGCAGTGCTGTGCTAGATCCAGAAGGCAGACCAAAGGACTTAAATGAAGCACAAACCATTACCACGCACCTGCTCAGTCCCTGACATGGCGCATGTCTTATCGCAGCTAATCGGAGCTACCCTGCCAAGCAGACAGCTCCATTCATTCAACAGATGAATATTTAATGCGTGCCTACTGTGTGCCGGGCTCTGATCCAAGCCCCTGGGGAAAGATCAGGGGAGAAGACAGATGTTTGTCTTCAGAGGGCGTATATTCCAGCAGTTAAATTCGTAGGAGATGCTGTTCTTATTCTATAGATGGAATTCTCAGAGGGATTCGGTCTCCTGCCACATTACCCAGCCGAGATTTGAACCCAGATCTCCTGGCCCCTAAGCCCTCTTGGGCTCCCAGGGCTCTGGATTCTTTGCTATATCAAATCAACCTGGATGCGTAATCTCATCTCAGTTCAAACAGCTCCTGGAGCATTTCCTGATAGCCCGAGTGCCCAACAGTGCAGTTTGTCAGATTGGGCCAGTAGAGGCCTGTCACAGGGACCAGCAAGATCAGAACTGGGCAGAGGGACTCATTTCTTTGCTGCGGCCCGCACCACTCTCAGGGAGCAAGGAAGGCTGGAGCTGCCGCAGAGACGACCCCTCTCTGGGGTTTTAGACAAAGGAATAGGGGCTGCCGACTCCCCCCTCTTGTGTACCCTGTCTTCATACTCCTCACTGTTTCCCTGGGCTCAAAAAAGCAGAGAGGGGCAGCTCTTGTTTTAACAGAAATGAAACCTTCTCACTGCTGGTAAAGAAATAAAGTAATGAGAAAAATCTCTCTTTCCTCATTGTTGAAGGAAAATCAAGGGGCATGGCAGACACCACTGTTGGTGGACACGTGAACTGTGGGGCTCTGGCATCCTCTTAGGTGCAGGGGCAGAGGGGGGCAAATGAGAAAGGTGAGCAGTCTGAGAAGCTGATAACAAATGGACACTTTTATTTTTTTTTTAAGATTTTATTTATTTATTAGAGAGAGAGTGAGCGCACAAGCAGGGGGAGTGGCAGGGGGAGAGGGAGAAGCAGGCTCCCCGCTGAGCAGGGAGCGGATGCGGGGCTCGATCCTAGGACCCTGAGATCATGACCTGAGCTGAAGGCAGACCGAATGAGCCACCCAGGTGTCCCACAAATGGACACTTTTAAAGGAAGAATGCTTCTCTACAGGCTCAGCCTCAGGCTTGCCCCAAACCTGGATTTCTCGTCTTGGAACCTCACCCACGCCCGACCTTTTCATGCCACGCAGACAGTGTCTGCCCGGAGCTAGCCCAAGCCTTCCTTCTTCTCCGCTGGGGACAAAACAGGAACTCGTTATTAATAGTGGTAAATCAGTGAAACCTGGGCTTTCTTTTCAGAGCTCTCCCACGGGCTCAGCCTTCTGGACAATTTTGTCAAGGCTTTCAGAAATCAGTCCTGAGTTTGCTGAGTTTGCTCTGCATCCTCGCCTTGAAGAAGTCTGAGGACCCAATGGTGATTTCCGGTCACTTATAAGAAAATGTACAGAAAGAGAGCTCCCAACCAATAGCTCCAAAGGTAAACTCTTTTGATATTAAACGTGGATATGCCAGCATCACTGAACAAGCCTTGTCCTCCAAGACTGACCAGCAATGATTCATAAGGCACAGTTGGGATTCTAATGGTCCGTGGTAGTAGAAACGGGAGTGTGGTGCTGAAGATGCATATCCATAGCTCCCTATGTGCCAGGCTCTGCGCTGGGTGATTCAGACGCCCAACAACCCCACCACAGAGCAGCAGGTACATGGCCCCCATCGCATCCATGGACAAACAGACCCAGTGAGTGGTGGTGGGGGACAGAATCCAAGTGTAAGTCCATCCATTCCACACCCCATGTCTGCTTTTGAAGCAAAGCCTGAGGTTTCCTGCCCTCAGTGGCCACTGGAGCATGTTAGACCCTCACCTGGATAGCTCCTTCTGGACACTGTCATTCTGCCTTAGGCCTGGAGCTCAGGGTCCCACTTGCCATTGGCAGGGCCTGTCCTGGGCCCATCCTGGGTCTGGGTTGAATCCAGGGGGTGGGGCTTTTTTTTTTTTTTTTTTTTTTTAAGATTTTATTTATTTATTTGAGAGAGAGATCAAAGAGGGAGAGGGAGAGGGAGAAGCAGACTCCCACTGAGCAGGGAGCCCAACAAGGGGCTGGATCCCAGGACACTGGGACCATGAGCCAAAGGCAGACATTTAACCGTCTGAGCCACCTAGATGCCCCCAGGGAGTGGTCTTTATAAGGCAGAAAACAATAGTCCTGACTTTCCAGCAAACAACAGACCCTCATCTCAGAACTTTCCAGTGCCCCTCCCCACTCTGTCAGGGCCTGGACAGCTCATCGCCAACCTTTGCTAGAAGGCAGATCTGGTGGGCACCCCCAGACAGACTTCCGCTGGGCCTTTCAGAACTTGGGGGCTCACACCCATATGCTGAGGGATGGTGTGGTGACAGATGACACCCCACCTTTGTCCCTTCCCAGGTATATGACCTCTCTTGGTTTGCTGGTAATGACTGGGACTCAAACAAGCTCTCCAGCATCTCCCAACAAGACTCTGCCCCCTTGAACAAAGATGAAGAGAGGATGCCAAGGCCACAGGAAATCAGGACGTGGACCCCCTGAGGCCCCAGGCGAGTCCCCAAACCTGAAATCCTAAAGGTGGGGCACAGGGAGACTTGGCCCTGAGGTCCCAGGTCTGCCCTCCCCTTCCCCCAAGGATCAAATCCTGGTGGTTTCCAGATCAGATTCTGGGCTTCTGTGGAGTCTCTGGGGGCTGGGTTGCAGCTCTGGAAGCTTCGTCCTAGCTCCCAGGGGGCTCTGCTTCCATTCCCCATAGATTTCAGCAGTGCCAGCTCTAGGATTTCTAATTGGGAGCGACCTGTAGACATCCCTCCTGGGAAGGCCCGGGGACTGCCTAGAAGCCACATTTATTTGTAACATAAGCTCAGTGTTTCTGTTTTCATTTGTAGGATAAGATCAGTAGATTATGTTCTTTGGAGGTGGATCAAGTCCCCGATGGGGGTGGATCAAGTCCCCCAGCCACCCCTCCATATTGTCAGTTCACGGGGTTCTGGGTATGACTGCACCCAGAAAAGAAGTGTTCTATGCCAGGAAATGAAACTTGAAGTTCACTGGGCTAAACCTTCTGGCATTTGCACTAACAATAGCCACATAGAGCCTCCCAGGAGCTCAGACTCCAGATTTGTTGTTTTCCTCCTTATCCCCACTTTCCAGATGCAAACACTGAGGCTCAGAGTCCTACACTTGTCAGAACTGGCTTTCAAAGGCACATCTCCAGGACCATTTCCACCAAACCGCTTGGCTTCTCCATGCATTAGGGTTAGGGTCATAGATAGAATCTCTTTACAATGTTCTAAAGCTCAAGATTCCTCAGCCATCTGAATGTTTTCCATCATGCATTCGTTATCATTTGCTTTGGAGGACTTTTTTTTTTTTAAGTGGAGACACCTGGCTATCCTGCTCTTATCTGCAGATGTTTGTCGAATGGATTGAGGGAATAAATGTTGTTATTTGCCCCAGCCCTCTCCCCTCCAATTAAGAGTGGACCAGGAGAAAAGTCCAGTGGGGTTCACGAAATCATTTCATCATTCCCTGGCAGCGTGGATAATTTAGACAGATTCTGCCAGCCCTGGCGCAACTCCCACCCCTGCCCCCACCCCAATTCTGCCTTTAAAGCCCTTTGCTTGGCAGGAAAACGCTGCCCCCTCCTGGTTTGGATGGACAGGCACACCAGAGACCAGTCTTCAGACCAATACGAACTTCATTAAATCTCAACAATAGGTTCAAAGAAGTCCAAAGAATAAATTAGGACGAACGGGGCTGGGTAGGACCGTGCCGCTGGGTAGAAATAAAGATTTTGTGATACCCTCTTCACTTAATGAGATTCATCAGTCCCTTTGGGGCAGCAATAGCATCAGCCACCAGTTATACAACCCAGGACGTTCCTGGGTACAGACTGTCCTGTACGGAGGGGATTGTAAAAGCATTTGGGTTCAGAACAGGCAGTCACTCCCCGACAATTAACGTGATCTCCAGAAGGGACCCATGTCACTGAAGGGGGAGCAGAGTCAGGAAGCCCCCACCCCAGTGATGGGTCTTTGGGCCGGAGGGGAAAGGTGAGCATGCATTTGTTTGGGTTCAGTGCTCCTTTGCCCAATTTTGAAACCTTCCTCACCTGTGTCTTTCTCCATGCAAATGAGCCAACAGGAAAAGCAGGCCGCTAGAGATTTCGCAACAAGCACAGAAGTTGTCCCATTCCAGGGACAATGTCTTCGTCTTTGGGGCAGAAAATGTGCGCATGGCACTGGCTTCTGGAAGACTCTCCAAACTCACTTTCTTCCCCACCCCCCATTCCCAAAGGTGAGGCTCTTGCTTGCTGCGTTGCTCCCTAGGCATCCTTTGAAAGGCGGAGTGTGGGGAGTAAAGCCATAGAAAGTGTCTTAAGACTTCCATGTGACTCATGACACTAATTTTCTCCTCAAGGGTTGAGCTAAAGCCAGAAAGTGTTTGCAAGAAAAATTCCTCTAGGTCCCACCCCCAGGGGACCAGATGATGACTGGTGAGCATGCTGAGGACCCCACCGGACAGGTAGGGGAGGAACATGCCCAAACCAGCCATCTTTGCTCTTCTGGTTCTTTTTTTAAAAAAATATTTTAGGGGCACCTGGGTGGCTCAGTCGTTAAGCGTCTGCCTTCGGCTCAGGTCATGATCCCAGGGTCCTGGGATCGAGCCCCGCATCGGGCTCCCTGCTCCTCGGGAAGCCTGCTTCTCCCTCTCCCACTCCCCCTGCTTGTGTTCCCTCTCTCGCTGTGTCTCTCTCTGTCAAAAAAAAAAAAAAGATATTTTATTTATTTGACGAGAGAGTGAGAGTGTGCACACAAGTCAGGGGAGGGGCAGAGGGAGAGGGAGAAGCAGACGCCCCGCCTAGCAAGGAGCCCAACCTGGGGCTCAAGCTCAGGACCCTGAGATCATAACCTGAGCCAAAGGCAGATGCTTAACTGACTGAGCCACCCAGGCGCCCCCAATTTTGTTCTAGTTCTAACTGTGGCTCCAGAAACTGGCATCCTGGCCTAGGTGTGGAGAGCCTTCCTCATGCTTATCTTCCCCATGCTCTTTAGCCAGTATGCGTCTCACCAGCCTGTGACCCCCCATGGTCTAGGGAACGGTCTGCTTGATCAGCATCTCCCCAGCGCCCAGCACAGCGCCTGGCATGCAGCAGTGGCTGGGAACGCCTGTCCTTGTTGGAGGAGTGCAGGAGAGTGGCCTTGAGGCAGGAGAAACGGCCCCTCCAGTTTGGTCCCTTCCCCTAATGGGGCCTCCATCACCTTGGGGGAAAGGAGGGAAGTGGACAGGGTTTTCTCAGCCACATGCTGGCTGGACAAAGTCCCTTCCCCACTCCGGGGGTCTTATGGTCTACCGGGAAAGACAGAGATTAAAGAAATATTGGTACAGATGGTTCATTTCAATTGGCAAAGCGCTCCTGAAGGAGAACATCTAGGGATCCCATGGAAACTTGAGCTACAGCTTGAGTGGGAGATAACCAGACCTCCAGGAGAGGGAAGAGCATTCCTAGAGAAGGAACAGCATGGGCAAAGGCCCTGAGGCAGATTCTGGGGGCAGCATTTGCTTTCTGGCCCCTCGTGTTCCTCCTGCCCCTGCCACGAGGGCAGAAGTGATGCCCCAGAGGGCACCTGTATTCTCACAGCCGCGAGGGAAGGCCAAAGAAACCCATGGCCCCAACACTGCTGAGCCACCAAACTGGTCCTCACAGCCACCTTCCAGGTTCTTGTCATGTGAGAAACAAGGATTTTTCTGTTATTTGCAGCCTCAGGCATTTTCTGTCTGAAAGCAGGAGAGAAGGTTGGCAGGTTTCCTAACTAGCCGGGCTTGTAGATGTGGTCGGGGGGCACCACTCACAATAAAGTGGGTTCAAGTCCCAATGAAAAGCTCCCCATTCCCACCACCCACCACTGAGCCAGAGCCCTGGGGCCCCCCTGTCTGGGGACCCCTTACTTCCAGCAGAGTTGGTATAATCCTCAGAGAAAAGATCCCCCCCTCCCCGGGAAACCCCCAGCTCACTCCCCCGGGGAATCTGCCAAGTCTTGGGAATGACCGAGGGACAGGGAAGGCCCGGTTATCCTATCGGACGGGCTCACACCATCCGAGTGCACCGTGTCACGCTCGCAGCCCCTCCCTCCCTCTGCTCTGCGGTGGTGACCAGCCTTCACGGGGTCACCCCGCTTCTGTGTGGAGTCAGGCTGCCGTGTCTGCCTGCTTCCAGGTAGAAGGTCCCCACAGCCCTCTGCAACCGGGACCTCTCAGCAGGGCTGTTATCCAGTTTCCTCACCCATTACATGGCGATCTTCCTTCCTGAACAGAGAAACTTCTATAATGTGGGCCATAAAACATCTCTTTGAATTTCCCCTGGAGACTGCTATGATTATAATAATAAAACGGACTGCTCGCATGAAGGCTTTTATCCCCGTGGCTCAAAGCTCACAATAAACACATCATAATTATGGATCTCGACAGTCCCCCTTTTGCTTCTTTTCCTCATAGGGAAACTGAGGCAAAAGGAGGTCAAGCGCTTTGGCCTGAGGCTACGGCTTCTCTCAGCCACTGAGCAGCCCACGGGCCTGCCGTGACTTTCACTGTGCCCATAATCACAGCCCTGCTGGGAAGCCTTGGGAAGTTTGCAAGGGCATCTCGGATGCCAAACTTCTACCCCCTTCCACAACCAACTTTTTTGGACAGAGGGAAAACTGTGATCTTGATGCTAGCTGGATAAAGCCCTTTAGGTATCCTGACCTTGAGTGGCCACGGGGACCGGCCTCTTCTCTATGAGATTATGTAAAAAAACGAAACAAAACCATAGGACACAGGACTCACAGGTATGTTCTGACGTTGTTCACAGCGCGTGTGTCTCTGTCACTAGAGTGGCAGGGGAAGGTCCACCGTAGGTGGTCTGTGCCAGGCACCGTGTCCCACAGCAAGGCATACCTACAAGGTCCCGTGCCCTGGGTGGGGGACATGTCCCCCCTGTCCGGCACAGCCCTACCCGCCCTCTCACACTCACAGTGACCTCTTGTCCTGGCGAGCAGCAATGACAGGGTGCATCGTGGTCAACCCGGCATGGCTCACGTTCAGGGCCACCCTGGGTGCTGGCCGCAGGCCCCCGAGGTGAGTGGGCAGGCAATTATTGTGCTCTTCTTCAGGTTGGGTCTGAGCTCTAGGTGAACTGGACCCCTTTCCCATGGTCCCCCAACTATGGACTAGCAGAGCAAGACCTGGAGCCCAGGATTTGGTCATTACGACTCTCCCTTCTGGTCCCCATCACCCCAAGAGAAATGGCCAGACATCTGGAAGAGACCTTTGTGTTGGCCACACTTGGTGTCCTGAACACCCCTGCCCCCTACAGTCAGTGCTGGGGGGTGGGGGATTTCAGAGGGGGTGTTCGCTACACATTTCTGGAGATAAAACAAGACCTCGCTAAGACTTGGGGATCCTTGATTATTCTGTCCCAAGAGGCCCTCACTCCTGCTACTTTAGATGGTGACCATAACAATAACAGTAAAGACAATAATAATAATGGTGAGCATTTGTTGAGCATGTCCTCTATACCAGGCCCTGTGCTGCATGCATCGAGGGCCTCGGTGCTTATGAAACGAGTGCTATTCAGAGCCCCGTTTTGCAGAAGATGGAAGTGGAGCTTGGGGAGGTCATGGGACTCACCAAGGTCACACAGCAAGAAGTGGCAAGGCTGGCTCAGGCCCTGGGTGTCTCTACTCCTGGGTCAGGACTAGCAATGGTGACTAGTACATTTGTTGCTTTCTCAGCAGCCAGGGGGCAGGGATACCCAATTTTATTTTACTTTCTCTTTCTCCAAAAAGAGCATGGATCCAGGGCCATCCTTGGGCTGCGTAACTGCTCAGCACCCTTACTTCCCAGGCCCCGGCCCACAAATCTTATCAAATTTGCTTAATGTGAACATAGGTGATACATATCACTCGATTACCAAGTTGTACGCTTAAAAATGGTTGAAATGGCAAATTTTATGTCATATATATTTTACTACAATGAGAAGTAGCCACGACATCTACTTTAACTATTATATATATTGAGTGTGGTTGATTCATTGATAGGCTATTAGGTTTTGTGGCTAGTGAAGTAAGCCATTAGTAGTTTTGAGTTTGTGGTGTTCTGAGCCCATTAATTTGTATTTTTTCTATTTCAAAACTTTTTTTGGTTCCTAGTAGGCCTTTTTGACAGGCTGGCCATTGTAGGATGTTGGTTCTACTATTATTACAGAGGAGGAAGGGGCTCTGAAAGCCCTCAGCCAGGGAGCGACAGAGTAGGGACTGGAACCGTGTTCATCTGACTCCGGGACCCAGGTCCTGGCCACAGGCCCTGCCTTGGTTGCAAGCTGGGGAGCCGCTGGACACCTGTCGACACCATAGCCTGCATCCAGGCCAGAGGTAGGCCTGGCATGAGGACAGGGACAATGTTTCCAAACTCTAAATCTGGCCTTACTTGCAAATTCAGGTGAAGGGCCTGGGCCCAGGAAGGCTGTGTGATTTCAAATGTGAGAGGCCCAAGAGCCAAAGGGGACGGAGGCAGCCTGCAGGGCCAGGGAGAGGCGGGGGGGCTGTGGGGAGCCCTGGTTGTGCAGTCTGGGTCCCCACGGGTTCCCATGCTGCAGGAGGGAAGGGCCAAGGGGTTAACCATTCCCCATAATTACCCACTCCCAGCTTCCCCTGGAGAGAGGAAGGCCTCGGCACTTCTCTGCACCCCTCCCGGGGTGGGGCAGGGGGGAGCTCCTCCAGGGGGCACTGAGAGCACTGGGCTGGCCATTCTAGGGGGAGACCATCATCCCCAATCTGGCACGAGACCCGTGCAGAGGTGGACGGCAACTCTGCCTTTGCTTTGTACCAACTGCCCGGGGAACTTGGTAGGAAGACTTGGCCGATGGACCCCGCCCCCTGCGCAGGTGTCCTATTCAGGACCAGGAATGCAACCCTGCTCTCAACCTGTTTGTTTATCAGGCTCTTCCTGGGCCTATACATTAATACTGGCATTAAAAGCCATGATTTTCTTTCTTTCTTCATAATATTTTGAATTGTGAAGGTAATGCACACTCATCATTAAAAAATACCGAAATTACAGACGAGCAGAGCAGAGAGAACCACTATCAGCACTTTGCTGCATGGTTGTCTTGAAGTTTTCCTGTGCATTAGTAATAATCATATAAAATAATGGCAGCTACAATTTACTGGACGTTTCCTGCGGCCAGACTTGGGACTAAGTAGTTTGCACACCATATCTCATTTAATCCCACCCGCAATCCTAGAGAGTGAGTTACTATTTTTTAATCTCCATTTTGCTGATGACAAAGCTGATGTTCAGAGACTGGGAGCTCCCTCCTCAAGTTCACCCCACCTATAAAAGGAGAAGCCAGGGGCCCACTGATTCCTGCAGGGACTCATTACACCATAAACAAAAATCGAGTCCTCCTTTTTACGTGCTCTTTTTACCAAACATGGGACAGGGTCCAGCTTCGTGAACTTTCACAACGGGAGCTCACCATGTCCCCAGCACACGTGAAGACACAGAAAGCCCCCTTGGCCCCCCTCCCCAAGGGGATCATACAGTTTGGAAACCTGCTTTTGTCAATCGGACAGTGCGCCGAGAATAGCTTTCTGCGCTGATTGACTGTGTCTTCTTCTGTTTGAATGTCCCATGCTCTGCTCCCCCCATCCCATTGTCAGCCCTCTGGGCCCCTTCCAAGTGTCAAAGCCTGATTTTCACGTTCCTCCATAGAGTGTGCAGTAGCCCCCACTGCAAGGCTGCCTTACTCTTAGGTTTTTTTCTTCAAGTCCTTGGGCTGGTGCAGTGTGAGGTGGCCTGGGGGACACGGCTGTATTTATGTACTTAAACACCCCACCCCATTCCCCACTCACTGGAGCAGTTTCCTCATCAGAGCTTAGGAAGGAGGGCTCGGCCTGGGGGGAGCAGGTGTAACCCCCAGGAAGCTGCGTGCAGAGCTCCAGGAACGCCCCTCCATGTCTCTGAGTAATGAAGACATGGTGACATCTCATAGATGTCAGCCCATAGACAGCCCATAGAACACTCTTCGAGAAGCATCTCTACCTGTTGCCAGAAAACTATCGGAAGCCAGTGGTCACAGCCTTGGCTTTTCCTCAGGAGGCCCATGGCAGGCGGAACGTTGGACTGAGACAACCTCCCCCGTTCAGCTCACAGAGAAACAAGGATGTGATCTTATGCATCCTGTGCCTAGGCCCCGGGAGCGGGGCTCCCCAAGCTGGCGCTGCAGGATCTGGTTGATTCTATCTCGTGGGGGCTGCCCGGTGTGCTGTAGAATGTTTCAGCATCCCCGGCCTCCACCTGCAAGATGTCAGTCCCTAAAACAGCACCAGGCATTGCCAAGTGTCCCCTGAGGGAAGGGGGAAGGCCCCTGCTGCCTCTGGCCTCTCCTCACCCTGCTCTCCCTTAGAGAGCCACTCCCCTGGATGCAGGCCGCTCTCCTTTATTCAGTGTGGCACTATTTACTGAGCGCCCATGGGCGCTGTGGCAGGCCCTGGGGACGCAGCAGGCACCAGACCCTCCCACTCTCTGGGGGCTTCATGATGGCCCTGGGGATAAGCAGGCATTTTTTTTTTTTTAAAGACCAGAGAGTGACTATTATAGCTTGTGTGGGTCAAGGGGCAAAACTGAGGATATTATGCAAGTATCTATATAACCATTTAAAATGTAACCTTTTAGGGGCACCCAGGTGGCTCAGTCGGTTGAGCATCTGACTCTTGATTTTGACTCAGGTCATGATCTCTGGGTTGTGAGACCGAACCCCGAACGAGGCTCTGTGATCAGTGTGGAGCCTGCTTGGGATTCTCTCTCTGCCTCTCTTCCCTCTTGCATGCTCTCTCTCTCTCTCAAAAATAAAATAATATAAAATATAACCCTTTAGAAATGTCAAAAACATTCTTAGTTCTCAGAGCTGAAGGGAAAAAGGCAAAAAACCAGTCAGGCTGCTGGAGGGCTATAGTTTGCCAAGCCTGTTTGGAGGAAAAATAATAGCTCACATTTATTTAGTATTTACTGTTCTGTTCAACTCCTTGCAGGGAGAAGAGAGCACATGCAAAGGGCCTGAGGCAGGAAATTCTTGGAGTGTTGGAGCAACAGGTGGTGAGAGATGCAGTGTCCAAAGCCACGCATATAAGATGTGAACCTGGGAAGTGTGCATGAGACATGGTTAAATTAGACTCACTATAAAGAACAAGATTTGACCCAGTGGGATTAAGGACATTCACGTTCATGCATTCAACACATGTATCGAACCTCCTTATTACTCCAGTGCTCTTCTGCCTTCTGGGATTTGGGCCAGTGAGGGCTGAGGCTTGGCGGGTTTGTGGAGAGGGGAGAAATTTAGCCCATGACTCCGCGTCCTCAGGCCGGGCTGGTGTGCCAGACCATCGGACTAAAGCCATAATCTGGGCGTGGCCTCTTTCAAGCAACTGACGAGGGCCCAGTAGACATGCTCGGCAGGGAGTTGAAAAGGACCCCAAACCGAGCTCTCAGTTAGCTGAACCTCCATCCATATCGACTCAGCCAAAAAAATGTTACGAGCTTGGTTTGCAGTTTTGTCTCTCCCTCCCTGCCTCTTTCCCTTCCTTAAAACACAGGATAGGTAGGGAAGGATCTTGCATTGTAAGAATTCATAAACACAAGAGCTGACATTTATTGAGAGCTTACCGTGTGCTAAATGGTTTGCCTTGTTAGAAGAAATCGGGAAATGGACAAAAAGGGATTATTGACCACAAGTTCTATAAGGGCCTGTGCCTTCCATTGTTCTTATTGATAGTGATGCAAATGATTTTGTCCATAGAAATGCAGATGAGTTTTGTGGCCTGGAATACAACTGACTATTGTCCTATGACTATTGACCAGCTTTGAATCCATCTGTAACTTTATTCCAGCATTTCTGATAGTCTATATATTTATGTGTGTGTTTGAATTGTCCCTTGAACTGTTTGTAACATCTTGCTGGTTCCCTCGTTAATATGGGAGTTAAATGCAATCTTTGATGCATCTCTATTTTAGATCTGTATGAGTCGTGATCTTACCTTTAAAAAAATGTTTTCTTTTATTCTTTTTAAATTCTTCTTTTTTTATTTATTCATTTGACAGAGAGAGAGAGAGAGCACAAGCAAGGGGAGTGGCAGAGGGAGAGGGAGAAGCGGGTTCCCCGCCCAGCCGGGAGCCTGATGCCGGGCTTGAATCCAGGATCCTGGGATCATGACTAGAGCTGAAGGCAGACGCTTAATGGACTGAGCCACCCAGGCGCCCCTAAAAAAAATGTATTCTTTAACAACATGCATAATCTTATTTACAACCTTGTGAGATGGCTCTTGTTGCCATTGTCCTCATTTTACAGAAGAGGGAAACTGAGGCCCAGGGTGCCATGAAATCTGCCCAAGGCCATCTGCAGGTAATTGTTTGAGTCAAGCTTTGCACCTAGCAAATGGGTCCCAGGGCTGGAGTGCTTTGTCACTGTCCTGTGTGGTTCCTTGGTGAAGCTATTTGACACAATCCAGTGTGACAGGCTCACCCCAACCGTGCTATTGGATTTCAAGCAGGTGCCCATGACTTTGGCCCTTCAGGATTCTCCAGAGCTCAATGCCTTATAGCGGGCTGATGGGGCCAGCCGCACTGGGAACCCCAAGGACGGGCACGGGAACTTCTTTTGTCCCTCTCGGACGCCTGGCCCAGAGCTGTGGGCAGTGCAGTTGACCGGCAGAATCTTACTGGTGGGTGTGAAGAAGCCAATTCAGAGAAGTGTCACTGAGGTCTGCGTCTTTGATCTGCTTATTTTCACAGAATAAATGTAAATAAATAGTCATGAGTGTTATCGCAAGAATGTCAAATTCTTTAGGGAGTAGTCAACAAAAACTACAATCTGAATACTTTACCGACTGATGGGTGGGCTGTTTTTTAAAATACTTAGGAACCACTTAAGCCAGAGCTAAATCAAGTTATGCTTTCGAACTACAGAACCGCCAACATTTTCCGAAGGGAGAACAAACCAACCGATATCTGACTAGTCACTGTTCCTGTGGGACATTCAAATGACAACTGTGAAGTCAGAACCCTTCTCTTAACGTTGTTCACTTTGTGAGTGAGCTGAGTGCTTGCACGGGAGCCTGTGGCCAGCTAACATTTGTCGAGTTTTTACTATGTATCGAGCACTTTTCTAAATGCATTGCATGCATGTTCTCACTGAATCTTTAAATGATTCTGTGGTGTGATTTCATAATTAGCCTCATTTTACAGATGATGTGACTGAGGTCCAGGGAGGTCATCACTTGCAAAGGCCACAAAATGAAATGAAGACTTTTATGGGCAGGAAATAGGCTAAGCACACTACTCACCTGCAAAAGTAGTTTTTCTGAAAAAGGAAGGATCATTCGGGGGATAGAACCAAGAACCCAGACGACAGAGCCAAGAGCTATAGAGAATCATTCCCAGTACTGATCCAGCGGCTTGCATCATGTGCCCAGCTGCATTTCAAAATAGATCAATAATAGGTAACCAGTATTCTTAGTAACTACCTGTAGTGCAGAGAGAAACAGAGATGGACTGATTAGAGAAGAAGTTTGTTCAAGCACGTAGGGGGATGATTTCCAGGTGCTTTAATTCTTTTAAATGGAGGGACCTAGGATGGAGCTTTCTTCATTCATTTGCCTCCTTGTAATATGCTTGGGATATAGATAAGCCAAACTAGTGTTTCTGTCATGACTCAGGCATACAGAAGGTTGCAGGTGGGATACTGAATGACCTTGGTCCCAGAATTTTAAGGAACTACAGAGGTGTAGATTTTTATCAACAGCTTAGCATAGAACAAGATTTTCACTCTGCTGCTGTGAGCCCCAGGGCTTCCAAAGAGGTGACTCTGGGGCTTCTTTCTGGGGGAAGGGGGTAAGGTAGGGATTGCTTCTTCCAACTGAACCAAAAACAGTTCTGTTTTTTGTTTAAATAATTACTCCACACAAACACTATGTGTAGGTTGCAGGACATAAAACTGTCAAGAAGAGGATAGAAATGACCAGGATCCAGCCCCAGATGACTCATGCTAACATTAAAATACTTGCAGAGGTTGTTGTGGTGGGTATTCTGGTGGGCTTGCTCAACTCTGTTCCATCCTTCCTCTAGGATTCCTTCCTGAACGTCAGAGACCATAATGCAGAAAACTGTATTTTCCAGACTCCTTTGCAGCTAGAGCTCTGGATGTGAATTACATTCTTCTGCAGGATGTGGGATGTGGAAGGTGGGGTTTGCTGCACCTGTTTCCCCCTGCCCAGGTCCCAGCTTCCTTGGTGTTGAGAAGCAGGTGCAATCGTGTGCTCTTGAACTTTATGCATCTACTGGCAGCCTCAGAAATTGTAGCCCTCTGGAGGGTCAGTTCTGCATGCTGCTGGAGTCTTGAGCCCACACCCCCAAACTCGCAGGGGTTTGGCAAGCACTCTGTTTTCTGTATTAAACCATAGAATGATTTCTGTTTCCTGCTCTGAAACTGGATTGAGACTATTAGATTTTTCAACGTTACAGAAATAAACAAACCAAAGGTAAAGTCTTCCCTCCTTTCCCCAATTCCAATTTCCCTTGATGAACAGAAACAAGCAAGAAAATGCTTCTTTGTGAATCTCTTCAGATAGATATATAGATAGATGATAGATAGATAGATAGATAGATAGATAGATAATAGATAGAAAGATAGATAGATAGATAAAATACATTATATAACATATGACATTGCCCAGAAGGGATCATTATATAGCAGTTGTTTTGCACACTGATACCTTTCCACTGAAAATATTTTTTTGAATCACAATGAGATATCACTACACACTGATAGGAATGGCTAAAATAAAATTGAAAAAACTAACAATACCACGTGTTGAAAAAGACAAGCAGCAACAGGAGCCGTCACACATTGCTGGTGTGGGAATGTGAACTGGTTGAACCACTCTGGAAAACTGTTGAAGAGTTTGCATTGAAGTCACACATAGACCCACTCACTGCCCCAGCAATGTGTCCTACAAAAATGGTCAGGGCAGCTTTATTCCTATTAGTCAAAAAGTAGAAACGATGCAAAGTTGCACATCTACATAGGTAACAAGCATTCTATCCCAGAGTGGAATACTATTTGGCAATAAAAAGGAACAAACCATGGAAATGCTAGCAACGTGGATGAATTTCAGAAACATGATGCCAAGAGAGCAGAGGCAGGAGGTTCAAGTGCAGGCAGAGCTACTCTGTGGTCCCTGATGTCAGGACACAGGCTACCTCTGGTGGCAGTGATTGACCGGCCAGGGGCACAAGGATCCCTCCGAGGTGATGGAGAAACTCAGAGACAAAGTTATGTCGAACAATCTCATGCATATCTTGGAGTTCTTTTGCAGGTGTATCCATAGGGTAAATTCCTAGAAGTTAAATTGCTGAGTCAGAGGGAACTTGACCATCTCACAGATGTTGCCTAACTGTCTTCCAAAAATACCGGAGTGACATATGCTCTTGCTGCCAAGCCACCTATGAGATCCGGTCTTCCCATGCCCTCATCGGTGCTGGGCTTTATCAACCTTTACAATGTTCGCTGATCTGATGCTTAAAAAATGTTTCATCTTTGTTTTGATTTTTTAAAAATTAGATCTGCTCTATCTTGACCCATTTCCCGTATTGGGTTTCTGCATCTGATTTCATTTGAGGAAAGGGTCTGTGGCTCAATAGATGAAAATGTCAGACTGGATCGAAGGAAAGACTGTGTCTCCAGAAAAGCAGCTGCCCAAACTAAGAGCAGAGTTTCTCCCCAGTGGGGTTTTCCAGCCAATGCTGAGGTTGGGAAACAGTGTAGGCACCCAACTCAGAGCACTGGGGGCAGATTCTGGCTTTGGGCACAATGCTCTGACTTCGCACAACTCAGTTTCCCCACCTGTGAAGTGGAGGTATGAATAGTTTTGCTCCTGTTGTGAGCAAGGAGCTGATACCCATACAATGCTCAGCCTGGACCTGGCATATCCTCCTAGGTCTTACCCATGTTCCAGCCATTGGGATGATCATGATGACTCATCATAGAGACTTCCCTTGTGGGCCTTAGTTTCTATCTTTATACAATGAGATTAAGGGAGATCCCTTCTGGTCTCTGCTCCCGGGGCCCATGGGAGCACCCTGCTTCCCAGCCCCAGGCACTGTGTCCCCAGGTTCCTGAAGTCACCCACCTGCCACCCACCTACGACTCGGGCTGCACTGCCTCTGGCCGTCTCTCCTGGACTCTAGGTGACTCCTACGTGGTCACCTGGCCCCAAAGCCATGAAGCTTATTTCAAAGTCTCAGGACCCCTGGAGAAAAGAATTCCTCTGGCTCCGGCTTACTGCCCCTCCCCTTAAAAGGAGTGAGACTCCATCTGTGGGACCTGCAGCGGGCCACACGCTTTCCTGTTCCCTCTGCCCCAAGGGTCCATACCCAAAGCACTGATCCCTGTTTCCTCCTTGTCTCTCTGCGTATCAACTCGGGCAGCCGGAGACTCCAACGGACACTAAATGCCAATGTAGACTTCGTTGGGATGTACCCCCCGCCATCCTCCCCACCCCCCACCCCGCGCCACAAAAGGGCATCTTTCATGGTATTCCTGCTAAGACCCCGTCTGCCTTGGCTCACTTCATGGAACTTAACGAACATTTTCCTCCTTCTGGTTCTGGGTCTGGTGGTGGGCGGGGAAGGCCCCCACCTTGCTCAAATGAGAAATCCTTTCCCTCAACATTGTAATGGACCTGGACAAAAGGATCAGATCATTTGAAAGCCAAATACCCTCAGAGTAAGTTTCAACATCATCTATTAATATTTCTGCCTCTTCCGCCCCCACCCCCTGCCCACCTCTCCTAGTTAATCAGCAATGCCTGGCAGTCACCTGTCAGATTCCCAACCCACCACTGGGGCAGCCTTGCCCCATCAAAGTCCAGGGTCCCTGGTGGAGATGTGTCATTTCGTGTCTCTGACAGCAGTGCCTTCCTCCAGCCCCTGGCATGTTCACTAGAACTGAGCCCTGCTTTTTTCCATTAAATAATCAGTTATAGACTCACATCAAAGTGAGATTGAAGAGGAGGGTGGAGGGAGAGAAAGATGTGTGCTTGTTTATTAGTTGTGGGTTCTGACAGCCCTTTTCATGTTCACTTCGAGGACCGGGGGAAGCACAACGTGTTACATCTGATGGGGTAATTATTAAATGAGGCTCAAGGCACCAAGAGGCGCACTCATAAAAAGAAAAGTTATTTCCACCAGTTGCCCTGAATGTTGACTCATTTCAGAGGCTTGGAAGTTCAATGCCAGGGTCCTGCTGATTTTGCCCTCAAGCAAAAGTGTGCAAAGATCCCTTTGCTTTCAGGAGATGGTGAGATAGACAGCCACGCAGACAGAAGTAGGCACAGAGTAATCACAGCTAGGATTTATTGAGGATATACTGCATGCTGGGTATCTGCTAAGCATTTGACATGCATAATCTCTAGGAAACCTCACACCCATCCTTTTTTTAAAATTTTTTTTTATTTTATTTTTTAAAAAAGATTTTATTTATTTGACAGAGAGAGACACAGCGAGAGAGGGAACACAAGCAGGGGGAGTGGGAGAGGGAGAAGCAGGCTTCCCGCGGAGCAGGGAGCCCGATGCGGGGCTCGATCCCAGGACTCTGGGATCATGACCTGAGCCGAAGGCAGACGCTTAACAACTGAGCCACCCAGGCGCCTCACACCCATCCTTGAAAGAATTTAACTTCCACCAGCCCTGATTTGCAGTGAGAAAAAGGAAGGCTAGAAAGGTTTATGACCAAAAAAATTCAAGGTCATACAGTAAACAGAGGCCGAGCCACAAGGAATGTTGACATTTGGGGCTGGGGATCTTTCTCTGCAGCTCCCTCCTGTGCATGGGGGGTGGGGTGTTTAGCAGCATCCCTGGTCTCGACTCACTGGATGCCAGGAGTGCCCACCAAATGTCACAACCAATTATGTCTTCGGACATTGCCAGGCGTGCCCTGGAATGGGGGCAACATCATGTCAGGTCAAGAACCACTGTGCTAAACCCTTCCGTGTCTCTGTTGAGACGTGCCCCTTAGGACCCTCTGCAGACTGTAGAGGCTGCTCAAGAAGCAGCTCTTCTTATGGTCACTGAGTTTCTGCAATTTCCTCTCCACTCCAGACAAGGACTCCCAGTTCTGAGCCATCTAGCACTTCACCTGCATTTACCAAGAAGCTGGTGTGTGTGCCAAAGTGGCTTTGGGAAGTTACAGAAATGAACAAGATGTAGCCTTCTCTCACCAACAAGAAGAGAGGTTATGGTCTAGTAAACTATAGCTAAATCTGGCCTATGGAATGTTTTTCTTGTCTTGCGAAGATTTATTTAAACAATTGAATTGGTGGCCAATGTCTAAAGATTTGAAGATTTCACTTAAAAAAAAAAGTCCGAATGTATGGCTTATTTGGAAAAAATCAGAAGACCCTTCCACGGTCAAGGGTGGGAAAGCCTTGACCATAATCATCAGCTGCCCTGCACTTTGCCTCGGCTACCTGCTGCCTCCCATCAGCTTGCTACTTTAGCTTCTCAGCCTCTCTGGGCATTCAGTGTAAGGTCCCAGAATTTGATCAGAAGCTCCTGAAGGGCTGGATCAATACCAGCCAATGTTGAAGAACCAAATTCTGCACGCAGACTCCTACAGGGGACTCAGACCTTAATGCAGGGGGCGGGGATTCTCAGAGGAGGGAGAGACCTTGGCGGGGGGTGGGGTTGGGGAGTCAAGGAGAGATCCTTGGAAGAGGTGAGTTGGAGCTGAGCAGTGAAAGTAGGTAGGCTTTGTCAAGAGTGGGGCTTGTAGAGGGAGAAGCCACATGGTGGCTGATGGGCAACAAGATGAACTCCTGTATCCAAAAGGAGTACCAGAGGGAGAGCAGGAGGGCCACGAGGAGGAGGTGCTAGTCCTGCCCTTAGGTGGCTTCCATCCATTTCGGGATCCCCAGGCAAGAGCAGTGAACATAAGACTTCATCAAATCAAGGCTACAGACTAGGTTCTAGAATGGGTTAAAGGAAGGAGCTGAATGCGGCCTTCCTGAGGGGCCACAAGATGAAACCAAAACCCGAGGAGTCACACGTTTATGTTTTTGATCTCCCCCCACCCCCCTAGTGGAAGTGTTCAAACCCTTTCTACAGGAGGCAGAATAGTCTAATGAACCCTGGTTTCATCACCCAGCTTCAACAATGGCCAACCCATGGCCAATCGTGTTTCATCCGTGCGGTGCTATCTGGCTGCCTCTCATCAGGGCAACATGACTGAAAGCCAGAGTGGTGATTTACTAAAGCTCAAATTAGCTCAAGCCACTCCCCTGCCTTAACACTGGAGTGACTTCCCTTTGCACTTAGAACAAAGCCCAGACTTCTCATCCTTGCCTCCAGACCCTGCATGATCTGATCCCACAGCCTTGCCCACCAACCTCAGGACCTTTGCTCACAGGCAGCTGAGTACATACGTGCTCTCTTTCTTAGAGCATTAGCTCTGCAGAGCAGGACCTGCCTCTAGAGCACTTCTACCCTCCCCCATAGCGCCTTGCATGTGGCATGGTTGGGACACAGGTCTCCGTGGGATACATGTTTCTGTACATCTTATAAGCAAGGAGCTGGCTATCTCGTGTTCTAGACTATCTTTTCAAGGATGTTTGCATAGAGAACAGCTTTGGAAAATAGTGTCTCCATCCAAAGCAAAGCAGGGCAGGCATGCCTACTGGCCATTATAAAGGATTTCCTAAAATTGGGGTTCTTCTTCCATAAGCAACCCTATGCACAAGGTGACATCTGTCCTTTGCATTTGCCCTATGGGAACTGGAGGTCCAGCCCCCCCCCCCAAATGCTGATCCTCTGGTTCCTGCTTTGCTGTGAGTAACAAAGTCCTTTGCCTCTGACCCAGGAGTCTTGCGTCTTCTGCCAGCAGCCATGACATGGTATCAGGCCACCTCTTAGCTTGCAAGTAGGGTAAAATCCCAAATCCTCTTGGGATCTTGACAGATGTGTGCTCAATGCGTGCTTGCTAAATAGAACCTTGCATTCCCTGCAGGTGGGCACTAAGAATCTTCAGCTCTCCCGCACAGTCACAGATGTTGCTGGGTGAGTTGTTCTTCCTCATTAAGACTCAGTTTTCTCATCTGCAAAGTGGGGATAATCATGGCACCTTTCTCAAATGCTGGTTCGGCATGAGTCGGAACAAGGGGCTTCTGTCTCTGCAATAGGCGTGTGTATATCTCCAGGTAGACCAGATGCCCAAATCAGCTCATCTGGGCACCCTCCACTCCTCCTGGACAGTGTTGGAGACATGTCGATAGCCCTGCACTCTGGGTGTCTTTCTCCTGGATGGCAGGACCCCCCCTGGAGCTGGGAGACCTAGATGTGGAGCCTGGCTCTGTGTTCTTCTATACTCTTCGTGCCCTAGTTTCTTCATCTGAAGAGTGGAGAGTAATAGCCATGCCCGTTTCCAAGTGTTGCTGGGCCCTGGGGGCGCTCTGTGTCTCTGCTGTCTCGTTCATCTGTCTGAGTTCCTCTTTCAGTAGTTGGTCTGTAACTGGTGTCCGTGTCTATTAATATCGATCATCTATCAGGCCCATGTGGGGAGATAATCCAGGAGCTAGAAGAGAGGGAGGAGGCCTTAGAAGCTCACTTGTCCTGGGAAAGTTCCAGTAGCAGAAGGTGGGCTCCGGAAAACCTCCTGGGGAAGGCCCGGTGCAGGCACCCTGGCAAAGGAGGACAATTACTGCCCTTCAGAGGGAAAGTCGGCCTGGAATAAGCACATCAATGGGAACGGTCTCCCCAGGGACTCCCAGGAGAATCATCTGTTGGCCCAGCTCATTTGTACAACAGCCGCATTAGTTTCTAGAAATGTCACTCGTTATTCCAGTCCAGGGGGTTACTGCTTCTAGCTGGGAAGCCAGCCGAGGAGAAATGGGCAGTAAAGTGTTTCATAAAATGAGTTTGGGAACGAAGGGGCTGGCTTCACATCAAGGCATGTCAGAGAGGTGCGGGGCCCGAGAGACCACATTTACTATTCCGTGATGTAAGTGCGGCCATAAAAAGGATATTTATGAGTGAGTCTTACGGAGAAGTATCACCAGCTGCTTCAGTGGTGTAATGATACAGGGAGAAAATTAAACAGCACAGTTAGAGTTAATAATAAATCATATATAATAACAGGTCGTGGCTGTCCCGGCTGGGAGACATATCAGCCTGGAAATCCTCAATAAGAGAAGCTGGGGAAGCTGCACATCTAAGATCCTGCCCCTTTCCCTCCATTCTGGATTTTGGAGCTGCACCCTTGGGGCTGGAAGAAAAGACCTCCAGGTTGCAAATCTAAAAACCCACTTCCTGGGGTAAATGATGGGTAGAGGGTTGTCTTTTATTATTATTGTTGCTTTAATTTTGCAACTGATCTTGCTTTTGAAAAGAATTCGAATATTCCAGATAAGGGTAAGCAAGTCTTTGACCACCCCTCTCCCGTCCAGGTCCTCCCGCGTCCCCACCTCCCTGCACAGGCACTGTGTGCACAAGGCTGTGTTTGGAGCCCACGGGATTTGCTACTGGAATGCTCACCGGCCTGGAGGGATGAGGGGTCAAGTCCCGTACTGAGGCCAGTGGAGCGAGGGAGGGGAGGATGAGAGGCCTGTATGCACGTACTTCAGGAGGTAGACCAGCCCCGGGGTGGGAGCTGCTGCAGCTCCTGAGGGGTTCCCGGCAGCCAGAGCAGGGAGACTCCCCTCATCATCCAGGGAGAAGCTCTGGATAACTCAGCACCCACCACCGCAGCCTCCTGAAAGAGAGAAGCAAACTGGGGGCCAAGATGGGTGTTCCCGGCCACTGTGCTTGCACTCTAACCCCCTCCAACGGCCCAGGCCCTCTGGAGAACCTGGAGGGAGACGGAGACAGGGCAGGTGTCTGCCTCAGGCCCTCGCACGGCAGGGCTGGGAGCCGGCGCTCAGGACTGGGTGGTTCCAGGAGAGAGAGCGAGAGGGACTTCGGGGCTCATTCACAGCTATCCATGTCTTCATTGATAACTATTTTTGAGCATTTATTACAAGCAGGCACTCGGCATGTAATAGGGCGGTGGGATGGCCACCACCACGCTGGAAAGAAAACGGTCCTAAACTTCAGAAACACAAGAGGATGGTTTCATAAACACAGCACCCAGTGCTGTCTCCACACGTCATGGGATACACAGGACACAGTCGCATGTTCTTTGCTGCTGGGGTTAAAGGTGGGCTGGCACTTTCATCAAGATAAAGAGAAAAGCAAAGAAAAACTCAGGGCACCTCAATTGCGCCACCTGGTGGCGAGATACGTCAGCACTGCAGCCAAGCAAGTGTCTCGCACCCGCGAACCCGCCCCAGGATGCTGATCATCATGCACCCTGCCTCCGGGATGGGGTTCAAGGAAGCTCCCAGTGCTTGTCTGGCCCCCAGGGTCTGGGTGAAGTCAGAGGTGGATGCTCAGAACCATCAAGAACTATTGGCCTTTCCAGCTTTAGGAGTTAAGGTGCCACTGATGGGGAAGCCCAGGGCTCTTGTAATAGCTGGACAGGACTGTGGCAGCCCCAGGGCGGGCTCGAGGAGAACACCCCTGCCACTGGCTCTGGGCTTAGGACACTTTCTAGTTTCCCAAATCTCAGCGTGGTGTCTGCTGCGGAAAGTGTCCCTTCTCTTCAGAGCCATCAGTGGAGGGTGCCCAGATTCAGTGAGGAGGAGCCCGGTCTGGACCAGGAACACGGAGTGAGGACAAGCACCACCACCCCATGACCAGTAACTCCCTCGCTGATACAGCCGGGGGCCGGAGAGACCCGGGACTCGGTCATCGGGAAGTGGCTTAACCTTCCTGGGCCTCTTTTCCTCATATCATAAAAGGAATAAAAGTATCCTTGTCATGATGTTGCTGCGAAGAGTTAGCAAGAAAGTGTATCCAAAGCACTTAGCATAGTGTCTGGTAAAACCGTTCAGGAAATAAAATGTTGTTGTGATGATTGTTAATGCTCATATTTATTGAGCATTTACTATGTTCCAGGCTTCATAGCAAATGAGTATTAACAGTAACACACAACATCTGATGAAAACATTCTCTGTGTCACGCACTGTGCTGAGAGCTTGGCATTCACTGTTTCATTCTGCACAACCTTATAAAGCAGCCCAATCGTCTTAATGTTGGTGTCCCCCCAAATTCCCATGTTGAAATCCCAATCCCCAGGGGAATGGTATTAGGAGGTGGGGCCTTTGGGGGTGCTTAGGTCATGAGGATGGAGCCTCCATGAATGAGAGTAGTGGTCTTTGAAAGGGACCCCACACAGCCCCCTCCTCTCCTATGCTCACAGAGCTTCCACAAGGAGAAAACACAGTGAGAAGGTGCGGGCTATGAACCAGGACGAGGACGCTCACCAACCATGCTGCCACCTGATCTTGGACCCCTCACCTCCAGACCTGTGAGAAATCAATGTGTGTGGCTTATAGGCCACCCAGTGTGGCATTTTGTGATAGCAGTCCAAATGGACTAAAATGGGTAGGTTACAATTATCCCTGATTTTTGATGAGGCCCAGAGAGGGTAAGAGACCTGCCCAACGTCACACAGCTAATGGGATTGGAATACAAGTCTATCCACTTCAAATGGCTTGGGAGAGTGAAAACGGGTGTGCAAGGCACCTCCACAGCAGGGAATTGAGATCCAAAGATCAAAATCAATGAGTTCTTCAGTGTAAGAAGAGCTCTTTAGTTCACAAAGAATGTGAAGTTCATAGGGCTGTCCTTAAGTGGGGGCTGGACTGGAGTTGCTCTAACATTTGGGTGAGTGGTGTGTGTATCAGGGAGTCTGCCAGGAGAGGTGTCCGTGATGGTGCTGTGACTCAGGTGAACCAGAGGAAGTTTGAGCAAAGGCGGGAGTCTGGAGGCAGCATGGAGTGTGTGGGCAGCTCAGAGAAATTCAGGGTGGTTATAGCTTGGAGTTGAAGCAAGGAGGTGAGGGACAGTGGAAGGCCAAGGATGGGGAATGAGGCCAAAGAAAGGGTAGGGCTCTGTAAGGGTCATAAGGGGACTTATCAGTGAAGCCAAGGAATCAACTTTTATCCTGAAAGCAGTGGGCAGGCTGGGGGGGGGGGGTCTTTGAAGGAGATTAGTTTGAAGGTGCCTTTAAACAGTAGCATGGTCAGATTTGTGTTTTAGAAAACTCAGAGTTTGTAAGTGTGGAGGATGAAGTTCTCCAGCCTGCCTTTTCAATGTTTTTAACCAAAATTAAAATGCATTCACTATAATAAATATAAATGGCACAGAAATGTGTAACGTAAAAATGACAACCCCTTTCTCCAATTCCACTCTCTAAAAGTAATTACTATAAAATAGTTTGGTGTGTATTGTTCCAAACTTTCATAGATAGATAGATAGATAGATGATAGATAGATAGATAGATAGATAGATAGATAGATAGATAGATAGATAGATAGATAGATAGATGATAGATAGATAGATGATAGATGGAGGATGGATAGGTGGACAGATAGAGAGATAGAGAGAGAGATAGGGATAAATAGAGATATACAATTGTTTCCCAATGACTTGTTAGAAGAGCCCAAAATGCAGACCCCCTTCCCCTAATCGGATCCAACATGGTCTAGACCAGCAGCTCTCAACCGCAGGGATTCTGTCCCCCAGGAACCTTGGCCATATCTGGAGATATGTTTGGCTTTCACAATGTGTGTGGGGGCTGCTACTGGCTTCCAGTGGGTCAAGGCTGCTGTAGCAACATCCTGCAATGCACTGGACAGTGGGCCCCACAACCAAGAGTGAGCTAGCCCAAACTGTCAGTAGCGCTGAGGCTAAGAAACCCTGCCTTCAAAGGAACCCCATATCGGTCAGATTTGCTAGGTGCAAGTGATGGAAAAAGAATGTGTTTTTGCAATATGGGGTAGCTCATGGAATTACCAAGAGGCAGAGAGGGCCAGGTTCACAAGGCCAGGGACGAGGCCTCGGTCACGCAGATCCAGTGGTGTGGGGATGACACCACCCTCAGCTATGCCCAACTGTTCCCTGGATTCCATCTCTGGAGCCTTCGCCACCCCCACCGCTGCACCGCCCAGCACCTCCTGCGCATTCCCGGGAGTAGAGACTGGCAGGCATCTGGCTTGGGTCTAGCATAGACCAAAGTATCCAGCCAAGCTTTTCATAATGGTTTTCATTGTTGTCCCCCAAAGGTCCTTTTTCGACATCTTTTCTAATTGCTCCCCCTTAGGAAATGTCAGTACCAAGACAAGTATCTATTTACGTGCTGTATGCTTATCTGTGCTTTGTATATCAAGACATGGAGACTTCCTCATCCACCCTCCTCCTCATCCACCCTCCTCCTTCCCCAGCCAGTTTTTCCCCCCAAGGGCCATCTCGACCCCCCGAGAATGTGTGGAGCACATGGACCTCTCGAGCAGAGTCTCTCCCAGCTCTAGCCAGATATCAGACTCTCCTGAAGAAGCTTCCCCAAATTACAGATTCCTTGGCCTTGACCCGGACCCCCTGATTCAGAACCACTAGGACAGCAAGCTGGGAATCTGCATTTTGACAAGGGCCCAAGATGATTCTGGTGATCAGGTAGGTTTTAGAAAGGGTAGTGTATTGGGAGTGATTCCCAAATGTGGCTGCACACTGGAATCACCCAGGAGCTTTCAAATCATATCCATGTTTTGTTCGGTCCTGCAGGGATCCTTAGCTAATCAGCTAGGGGTGTGAGGGATGTTAGCATGAAGATGGGGGTTGACCCTGGTAGGGTGGAGGATGCAGAGCTGGATGGAGTGGGTCAGGATGCTGGATTTGCTGCTCATCAGCTGTATGTCCTAGGGGAGGTGCCTTGGTGTCTCTGAGCTTCAGCCTCTCAGACCATAAGATGGACTCTGATGCCCACCCAGAAGGTCAGGTGAGGGTCCTTGAGATGATAGACATGAAGTGACGGACATATATTTTGATTCAGAGGCTGAACACTCCAGACCCATGTTTCTCAGACTCTCTCTCACATGTGCGTGGATCCCCTGGGGAGCTCATTAAAATGTGGATTCTGATTCAGCGGGTCTGGGTGGGACCAGAGATTCTCCATTTATAACGAGTTCCAAGGGGATGCCAACATTGCCAGTCTGAAGTCTATACATTGGAGAGCAAGATTCTACCTAAACCCCTAAACCTGGCTTCTCAACCTCAGTACCAGAGGCATCCTGGGCCGTTCTGTGCTGTGGGGGCCGACCTGGGCATCACAGGGTGTGAGTGGCGTCCCTGTGGCCTCTCCCCACTGGATGCCAGTGGCACCCTCCTCCCCCAGTGTGACAACCAAAAATGTCTCCAGACGTTGCTTGATGCCCCTTGGGGGACACATCAGCCCCAGTGGAGACGCCCTGGTCTCGGCCCGTGGGGGGGTGAAGAGGTGGCACAAATGGACTGAGGTCAGCTGCTCCATCCCCCCGGAAGCCCAGACAGCCTGACGCGGCCATGGTCACCCGTGTTCTGGATGAAGAAATGCACGGAGGGAGTGAACAGGTTCAGGATACCTGGGAGGCGCGAGCGTCCTCACGCAGAGCGAGGCTGGGGCCCATCTGTAAGGTTGGTCCCCACTGCTTGGGAGAGTGTGGATGACATTCAGTCACAGTGACACGCAGGAGAGAGCAGGAAAGGCCACTCACTGCAGAAGCCAGAAGCCGGGGCAGCCAGTGTTTGGTTTGCCCAACGGGAAGGAGGCAGGGGGGTGGGGGCAGCGCCCTGGTTCACACGCTGACATGGGTGATGGGTTTCCCAGGGCTTATGCTGACACTGCCTTTGAAGCGACCCAAGCTGGTAACACTGAGCAAACACATCTCTAAACCAGGGGCCCCGCAATTGCCGATCCAAAGCTGGGGTGGGGGGCCTCTAGGCATCCTTCTCGCGGCCAAGAGCAGGCCTCGGTCAGGTGCAAGCACAAGGTCATGTCTATGCAGTCACCCTTCCAGACTGAACCTCGTGGGGGACAGCTCTCCCGGTGCTCAGAAATGCTGAGCACTCTAGCGTGGTATCACCCGGGACTCGAATCCGTGACCACCTGATTCCAGAGGCCAAATCGTTTCCTCAAAACTTCTCCGCAATTCCTAAAGCCATTTTACTTTCATTACGAAAGAACACTAATACGCCTGCTTTCATTGTCTGTTCACTCTGTGCGTTACATATTTTATAGAATTATTGCCGTGAATCCTCGCCAAGCCGAACAGAAGACACACCGCTGTTTTGGAGATGAGAGCGCAGAGAGGTTAACTGACATGACCAAGGTCACACAGCTCCTAAGTGGTGAAGCCAGGATTTGTAAGTGGGGATGTATAACTAAGCTTGTTTCTTGTTTTTCTATGTGTCAGTGGGGCCTCTGACCATTCCCATTTTGTAATATGGGAATGCTGGTCCGCACCCCCCAACTTTCTCCTTTTTTCCTGCCCCTTTCCACTCCTGCAGTGGGTCGGGGCCCTGAGAGGCAGGGGGCAAGGTCTTGGGGCTAAGCTGGGTGAGCTTCTAAATTCCAGAGCGGAGTGTCAGGGAACCAGGGGTGGGGGGCTGGGGGTGGGGCTGCTCAGTCAGTTCCTTTGCATCTCTGAACCTGATACTGAGGCCAGAGGCTCTAGGTCCAAGCTCTGGTTTGCCTCTGCTCCCCAATGGGAGGAGGTTGCTTCTCCAACCTGAGCCTTAGTTTCCCCATTGATAAGATGAAAAGGCTGGTTTTGGTGGTCTGGGATTCTTGGAGTCAGTAACACTGGATTCCATCGTTTCCAGCACGGAATGCGTAAGTAAAGTCACGTGGAATGCCATCTCCCCTTGAAGATCATGCAGCCCCTGGCCTCTATATCCCCTGAGGTCCACTGAGACCCCTTTCTCCTCTTCCACTCCTCTAAGCCCTGACAGCCAGGTGGACACAAATATGGCTGCTTCCAGACTGGGGGGTGGGGTGGGGCAGCCACTCTGGCTTTCTCTGTTGGCAGGAGATGAGAGTCAGAGCTCTGGGGTGGGGAGAGGCATCACCGTGGCACAGTCTCTCCCCCACGGCCTGCCCCCCACGCCCAGCTCTCTTCACACCGGGGCGGGCGGCAGAGGGGCCTCGAGCCCTCCCTTTCGCCCACACCTCTGCTTGGCCGCTGCGGCTTGCTGAGCCGAGGAAGCACTGCCGAGCTCTGTCGCTATGTCACGTTATCATCCGGGCGGGCTCCGAGGCAAAGTCACGGAGGAAAACGACACAGGGCTCTCACAGTGGGCCTGGCTGCGGGCTGCAGGTGGGCTGTAGGGAAATCTGCGGGTGGGCACCGACGAACAAGCCTGCTTTGGTCTTGAATAGTTCTTTATGAAGGAAACGGCAGCTGGAACACCTTGAAAATCATGATGCGGACCTTGTGGGCTGCGTTTAAGAGCTTCTGCTTCCTGGGTCCAGGGATCGAGCCTCATGTGGGGGGGGGGCGGAATCCCTACTCAGCGGGGAGTCTGCTTCCCTCTCTGCCCCTCCTCACCCCTGCTCATGCTCGCTGGCACCCTCTCTCTCAAAAATAAGTAAAATCTTAAAAAAAAGGGGGGGGGGAGTGGGGGCAGCACCCTGGTTCACATGCTGACATGGGTGATGGGTTTCCCAGAAGCTTCTGCTTCCCAGCTGATGAGGATTAGCAGCCAGTGCAGGGTCTGTGTCCACATCTGCTCTGACAAGATGGGCTGTTTGGAGGAGGGGGAGAAGTCGAGCTCTTGGGAGCTAAGTGGCTCAGGAGACCCATGGTTGGAGGGGACAGGCTAGAAGCAGACCATGAAGAACGCCACGAGCCATAATCCTGCCAGGGCTCCCACTGCACTCAGAGGAAACGCCCTAGTCCTTGCCCCGGCCTCTGGGACCCCACAAGTCTCCTCATTCCCTGAGCTCTGGAGCTCTGCCACACCTCCCTCTTTGCTGTTCCTCCAGTGTGTCCAGCCTGCTCCTGCCTCAGGGCCTTTGCACTTGTTCCCGCTGCCCCACGGAAGAAACATGGCTTGCTCCCTTTGTTCCTTATAATGTTACCTCTTTAAAGGGGTCTTCCCTGACTACCCCGCAAACAACGGGAAGCCCACTCCTGCCCTAGCACTCCTCGCCTCTACAGGACCATCAGCCTCGACATACTAGAAGTGTCATGTCTTTATTTGGTTCTCAGCTCACCACTCGGGAATTCCGAGAGAGTGGGGGTTGCCGTGTGCTTCGTCGTGTGGGGACTGGCGTGTCCCCAATTGTAGAACATACACAGAGTGGACACTTAATAAATACTTGTCAAAGGAACACATTTCAATGAGGCAGTTAGCCTGCCTTGCCACGATCACCGCTAGCAGAGGTTCAAGAGAGTCTTTAAAACCGGGAGCCGGCAGTCACAGGGTCCCCGGGGCGCCGCGTGACCCTGGGAAGATGGGACAGTCCTTTTGTGCGGTGAGCGCTGTCGCTAATGGGGCCAGGTCCCTGGTCAGAGCCCCTCCCTCGTGGCTCAGGCATGGCCGCTTCTCCCCAGACTCAGGCCTGGCCCCCAGCCTCACAGCGGCATCAGTCCCACAATGGATCTCCCCCCCAACGGGGTGGCAGTCGGGAATATCTGTCCATTCGCTCACAGGGTTTCTTTCTCGGCCTCCACGATGCCCCCACGAGGTAGGCTCTGTTACCCTGGTCTTAGAGATGAGGAAACCGGAGGAGACCTGGAGCCCCATCTGCTCCTCCTGGGACTGCAAAGCCGCCGCTTCAGGGAATAAACCCATCAGGACCGTCACCGGCAAGACCCAGGCTGTGGTGTCTTCTAATCAGGAGGCATGTCCCGCCCCCCCATCCTGATAATTCAGGGCAGCAATCGTTTTCAGGGCATTTTTTGGTGAGCATGGCTGGCTGGGTGATGCTCCCAGGACCCATCGGGAATGCTGTCCTCAAAGAGCTTCCGGGTCAGTACAAGTGCTGAGGCAGAAGGTTCTAGAATCAGTGGACTAGATCTAGAGGGGCAAACAGGAGGAGTAGCATCCCTGGCAGCTGGGTAAGGAGCAAAGTAGTCCAGCGCTGGCGGGTAGGCTTGTCTTGGCGGAGCCGGAGGGCGGCCGGGTGTCAGCAGCGAGGGATATGGGGGCAAGTTAGGCAGAGAACAGCCTGAACGTGTACGTTGTCGCCATGAAAAAGGATGTCGGGGAGCAAGTGATGGCTGCTTGGAGCCAAAGCTCCCAGGGGTCCAAGGGAGGGAGGCAGGCGAGAGCAGAGGTGGGTCAGGGCCCACACAGGCACGTATCTGAGGGTCTGATCGCGCTTACCAGGCTGCCATCTCGGCCAGGGTTCAACTGGGGACGCAGAACCAGTAAGAAGGTCCAACAAAAGAAACGGGACCAGCATAAGGGATATAATAAGGGACCCGTTACAAGGAGCTGGCGTGGGCGCCGGTGGCTGGCTCCGCAGGTCTGGAATCCGTGGGCAGGCTGTCGGAAAGAGGTGGAAACTCCAGGCATGGGCTGAGGTTGCTGCTCGCAGGCAGAATTTCGTCTTCCCCAGGGATCCCCGGCTTCTGCTCGTACCAGGCCCACCCGAACCATCTAGGACAGTCTCCCGTACTGACAGTCACCTAATTATGAAAGCGAATCACATCTACCAAACTCCTCTGCCAAAGCGCCACTCGAGTTTGGGGGCCTCGCCAGGTGAACTAGGCCCTGTGGTGAGTGCAGTCGGGCTCTGGCTCTCCCTGCCCACATCTCCCACCTGCTCTCCCTCACTCACTCTGTCCCAGACACACTAGCCTCTTGCTATTCCTCTAGCGAGGCAGGCACATACCCACCCCAGGGCCTTTGGACTTACTGTGCCCCTGCCTGGAGCACTTGCCTCCCAGATCAAAGCAGGGCCCCTCCCTCACCTCCTTCGAGTCTCAGGGAGGCCTTCCCTCCCAGGCTTATCTAAAGTAGCCCCCCAATCCCTTTCTTTTTTTTTTCTTTTAAGATTTTATTTATTTATTTGGCAGAGAGAGATACAGCAAGAGAGGGAACACAAGCAGGGGGAGTGGGAGAGGGAGAAGCAGGCTTCCCACGGAGCAGGGAGCCCGATGTGGGGCTCAATCCCAGGACCCTGGGATCATGACCTGAGCCGAAGGCAGCCACTTAATGACAGAGCCACCCAGGCGCCCCCCACCCATCCCTTTCTGACTGCTGTATTTTTATCAAGAAGCTACTCCCCAACATGGGGACCACTCCCCGACATGATATTATATATTTATTTGTCTCTTATTGACTCCTAGAATGCAAGATCAGAGCAGGGATTTATTTTGCAGCTAAAGGTGGTGTCTTCAGACTTGAGATCTTGGCACCTGGGAGGAGCTTAACACACATTTTTTTTTGAAGATTTATTTATTTGACAGAGACACAGCGAGAGAGGGAACACAAGCAGGGGGAGTGGGAGAGGGAGAAGCAGGCTTCCCGCCGAGCAGGGAGTCTGATGCGGGGCTTGATCCCAGGACCCTGGGATCATGACCTGAGCTGAAGGCAGATGCTTAACGACTGAGCCACCCAGGCGCCGCCTTAACACACATTTCTTAAATGAATGAATGAAGGGGAATTAAGACGTTGTTCACATTCACCTCGATTCGGTCTTACCAACTTCTGCCTTTAATATTTTCCCCGTGACCACGATCAGACCACGCAGACATTGTTCTCTTCTTTAAAAAACCAGACCCAGGCTGTGGTGTCTTCTAATCACGAGGCATGTCCTGCCCCCCATCCTGATAATTCAGGGCAGCAATCATTTTCAGGGCATTTTTTGATGAACATGGCCGCTCATGGCCCACATCTATTGCTTTCAGGGAGTGACGTTTTTATGGTCTTCAGTGGTGGGAGAGGGGAGGGGGGCTGTGAGTCCCAAATTGGAGATTCCCGAGATTTGCCCACGTAAAGCCCAGTCTGTAGCGTGTCCCGATTCGTGGCGACTTTGCCGTACGCACAAGACAGGAACGGACAATTCGCTCCTCCCCACCTTCCCGACTGCTGGATTTAAGAAACTGCTCGCTCTTTTCCGTAGGGCAGGATCCCCTCCCCTCCGGCCCCCATCCTGCCCCCTGGACAAATGGCCCTGTTTCTCAGGCTCTGTGGGAACTATGTACCCTTTCATGGTTTGGAAAAGTGGGATTTCCAAGAGCCCTGCCGCCTCAGCCAGACAGGCCTTGCAGACAAGGGCCACGGTCCCTCCGTGGCCAAACCATGTTATCCACATGAAGACAGAAGAGAGTTCTTCCCAGATTCCCAATGAGAAGCTTCCCTCTGGCTTCTGGGCTTCTAGTAGTGAGTTAACTGCTCTTATCCCGAGCTTGCAAAATTTGCAGGATGAGCTTCCAGCCCTGTGAGGATGAAGCCCCTTCTACTTTGGAGATGTTTTTGCTTGAGGTTTTGGGGCCAGGGAGGATTGAGAAGCAGCAGGGTTCATTTATTAGAATAAAGGCACCTGGCTTTCCTCGACCACACCCCCTACCCCCGGGGTTCCCCTTCCAGAAAGGTCTAGGCCCACCTTCGTCTCCCAAATGCTCTTTTTTTTGCAGAAACTCTGTTTGAAAATGCTCCCTGATTGAAACAACAGGGTTGCAAACTTAAATTTCACAGGCACACATGTGAATAACAAGCCTCCCGGATAATGGATGTTTTCAAATAGGATTTCAAATGGAGAGGGTGACTGATTTAGAGATTTAACAATTCCTCCTCAAATGGAGAAGAAGGAAAAAAGGAAACGTTTTGAGGCTTGGAGTCAACTCAGGACACTTTACCTTCATCTTCCAAACTGTGGGCATTCGAGTCCCAGAGTTTCCAGTTACCTGTGCAGAAGGGGAAGGGCTCTCAACGTCATGTACGAAATACACCCGCTCAACTACCTGGTTTCTCTCAGAGATGGCACAGCACAAAGAGCACGTTCTGCCTTTTTTTTTTTTTTCTTCCCCATCTTAGACCTTAAGGTGACATCATCGTGACTAACAGCAAAAGGTATTCTCGGATCCCGGTTTTGTTTTATGAACTGTTATATATTAAATGCTGCCCCTTTGGTGAGAGCTGTCAAAACAGTTTCGTGTAATCTTCCCTGGGAGAAAGATCTCTGTGATGCCACATAACTCAAATTATACAAATAACTGTCAAGAGCCATTAAAATCAGTGGCAGAGGGGGGCGGGGGAGGGGAGGAAGGCGCACCAGGCAAATCCTCACTTGATGTGAAGGGAAAATGCCAGACGTGGTATTTGCTCACGTTGACGAGCAAGAATTCCTCTTCGTCTGAAGTCTACGGATGGCCACGCATCAGCTTGCCCCAGCTGGAGAGAAAACGGGGCGTCCAGGCCGGGGGGGCTCTGGAAGACCCAACCCCTGGTTTTTAATTCGGGACCATAATAGATGGTGTCTGTGCCTTTGGAGGACCTCTTTCCTGAGGTCCCAGAGCCCATGTGGAGGGTTGGTATGACAAGTTGCTGACCGATGTGGGCACTGGTGGATACAGCGGGGCTCATGGCACCAGATGCCAGCCCCCTGCCCCCCACACTTGCACCCCGATCCTTGAGGCACAGCCGGGGAAGATTTGTTTGGTGCTGAGGAGACCCTGCGTGGCCTTCTCCCTTCTCCGCTCAGTGTGGTCTGGGCAAACTCAGACTGCTAGATACACCGTGGAATAAGGGCTTGGGAAGGAGTCAATAAGAATCTTTGATGCAACTGAGGTTTCAAGCATGTCATGTTCTCAGAAAGTGGGAACCTGCCCAGAGCCCTTGAGATGATCTTCCCTGGTCCCTGGGTGACGAGCGGGCTCAGGGTGCCCAAGTAATCTCAAAGCCATCTTCCTGGGATGCACAGTGGAGCTGGGAACATCTGGCTTCCCTGACACCTGCCCCCAGGAGGGATGGTGGGGGGCACTGTCCCTCTCCCACACCCCTGTTGGGGCGCAAAGCAGAAACAGCTGTGGGAACGGGAGCTGGCTTTTGTCATTAAAAAGCCCCCATGAAGCCAAATAATCCTCGCTCTGGGCAGTTAGGGGCTAAATTCTTTGCTGCCTGCTCAGCAGGTGTATCCCAAAGTTCTCAGCACCAAAACCATTTATTTTGCAAGAGCAGAGGCTCAGCCTGATCTTGGAGGCTCAGCAAGGCCCTCACTCACCTCTGTTAACTCATCTCTAGAGACACGCAGGCTGGTGCAGAAGCAGGAACGATCTTTCTAGAACTGGAATTTGATGTGACGTCTCTTTTTGGAATAATTCAAAGCCTGCTAGGGGGGACCTTGGCTACTTGACTGGGGGGGGACAGGACACCGAGGAGCTGACCCTAACCAGCCGGGTTTCCTCTTTCTCATACCCCTATTTTCACCCTTAGCTCCAGCCTTATGGTGGGTGGTACCCCCCCAAATACTTTTACTCACTTCTGTTCCTCTGCTCCTTCCATCCCCTCTGCTTGGAATTTCACCCTCACTTCTCTGGTTAATTTTTACTCATCTTTTGTTGCCAAGCCAGGGGCTCTCCCTGAGAAGGCCTTCCCTGATACCCCCAGGCTGGGCCAGGCCTCCCCCAACATGCCCTGCCCTGTAACTCTGTCTCCCCGTCTCTCCCACAAGACCAATGGGTCTCAACCCCAGCCACACAGTAGAACCCCCAGGGAGATTTTCAAGCTGAACCACTGCCTGGAACCCACTTTCTTCCAGTGCAGTTAGAACCTCTGAGGGGTGCTTTCCCAATGCTCTCCGAGGGATAGAGAAGCCCAGTGAGGGCTGGGACCTCACACTTGACCCCGAGCCTTCCCAGGGCAGAGGCTCCCCGCCACGGACCCACGCACTCCCTGCATCTTGCCCACCGAATGTTGGTGGCTGATGCACAGGAGGTGCTCAGCAGCTGCTTGGGAACAAGTACAGGCAAGGATTTTAGTCCACAGGCAGAGGTATGTGAGAGAGATCACTGCTTTCGTCTTCTTGAGTTAAACTTTATTATTTATTTATTTATTTTTACTCTGAGTGCCATTTCTCAGGGCTAGTAGAGAAAACATGCCATCTTACCTGGAATCCCCATCATCGGGGATGTGCCCTGGTTCGAGGGTGTGGCGGGAGAAGGGACACACAGTCCTCAGGGATTCATGCACACCGGTTGCCATGGAGATATCAGCATCCCTGTCTGCAGGGCATCCTTGAGCTCCGGGTCCCTTCTGCTTCCATGGCTGGCTTGGAGGTGTGAATTTTTTGCGAGGGTGCTGATGGCCCCATCTGCCAGCCATGCCTCGGGGCCAGTCCTCTCGTCTCCAGCAGCAGCCAGTGAGCAGAGTGAGCCTGGCCTTGGTGGGGAGCACTGTCCTCCCTGCTTTTCAAACATGGTTCGTCTTTACCCACAAAGCCTCTTGTCCCTCCCTTTCAGCTACACTTCTATCTCTCTCAATTCTCCTTTGCCTTTGGAAAACAAAAGCCAGAAAGACTTGTAAGCCCCTTCTTCCCTCCTCCCTACCTCACTCCTCTGGGACAAAGGAGCACAGATGCACCAGGGGCAGGAGAACCAGGAGAGGAAAAGGTAAATGTTTAAAAATAGGACCTGGAGGCAGTAAAAGTAATAGCTAACATTATCTCCTTTCATCCTCAAACCTCTTATAACATAGCTCCTGTGATTACGCTCATTTTCCAGATGAGCAAAACGAGGCTCAGAGAGGTGGGGCGACCTGCCCAGAGTCACACAGCTCATAAATGAAGATCCACGGTTTACACCCAGGTCTGTCTAAGCCCCACCTCTCCACTTCCACGCTGCTCCACCCTAGACAATGACCCGCCCTGTTGGTGTTTCTTCTCTCACCTGGTTTTTTCTCCAATTTTGATTTTTTTCTTTTTTCCCCCCATTTTATGTATATCTAAATGTATTTATAGTCACTTTAGGATATTCACTGGCTTCACGAGAACATCTGGAATGTGAGAGTAAAGAATTCAGAGTAATTTTTATAGCTCAGAAATGTTGTGCACATTACAATAGAGAAGAGACTTATTCCTGTATGACTCCCTCTCGGGGACTTCACCCATGAAAATCTGTGCTTATAAATAAGAGCTCCAGTTCAGTTCTTCTCCACTTCAGAGAGAGTGAAAACCTGACCCCTATAAAACCCTCATCTGTTCCTCTGACCTCCCCCTCTCCCCACACCACCCCTTCCCCCCTCCCCACCCTGCCCTGCAAACTGGTTCATCTGAGAAGCACATGGCTTTGTTTTACTCCCACACTACTGTATATAAGCATCTTGATTTTTGTAAGGGCAGATTTTTAAAAAAAATTTTATTTATTTATTTTTTTTACAAAAGTGAATGTTCCTCATTGAGTCTGTACTTCACCCATGTTTTCCTTTGTTCTTGTTCTCTGATTTAAATCCTTTGGTCACAGAAACGGTTTTTCTTCTCTTCCCAAATCTTTCTGGCCAACTTTAGCATCTTCTTTTTCAGGCGTTTGACATTTGAGAAAACATCTAGGTCCATGAGTACCTGCTGCTGAAAAGAATCCTGTGGAATGGCATTTTGATTTGGTGTGACCTTTGTCGACAAGTTCATGTCAGAGGTCACCGAGCCCTGATAGTGGGGGGTCGGCCAGAGCCCAAACAAGTGAATAGATGTCAAAAGCAATTTTCCAAAAGTGCTTGTCTCGACAGGCAAGCCCTTGGCCTCAGTGGTTCGTCCCCCAATGCGTTCAAGATGTTTCTCACCAGGGCTGTGGGAACGACCCCTCCAGATGTCTTCAGGAAAGTCCCGCCCTCACCTGCCTTTCCAGCAGGTCATTGCAGAGCTTTGGCTGTCAGCCGCCTGGTGGGTGTTTACTGAGCTGAGTTTTGCTCCCAGTTAATTTACTCGTGAAATTAATTGCTGCTTCACGGGTTCAGAAGTTTATGCCAAAGCTGCACCTGATACCTTTCACTTGGGCATTTCCTTCTGCTCTGTTGGCAATTCTCATGTCCTGTCCCTCACCTCCAACCCAAATGCTATGTCACCCCATGCCTCATGTCTTCGAATCCTTTTAATTGAGAGGGTGCCTTGTCTTGTAAACACCGATTTACTTTTTTTGAATAGGTAATTTTCAAATTATTTAATGTTCAGATGTGCTAGAGAGGAAAAAACCTCTATTCTATCCTGTCCTCCAGCCAACCAGTTCCCCTCCCAGAGGCAATCGGTATTAACAGTTTTCTTTCAAAGACACTTTATGTGTATGTCAGCAAATATGGGTTTATATTCTTCTGTCTGCCTTTTTACACAAATGGCAGCATTTGTCCACAGGACACAGAGTGATGTTCTTCAGGGGGAGCCCATCCGCTCTGGGCAGGTACTTTCTACAAAGCTAATGTTCACCAGGGCTTTCTGAGACAGGCACTAGGCTAAGCCTTCTCTGTTGATTTTCTTCCTTCATTCTCACCATAAATAATGAGTTCGATGCTACTATGACCTCAGCTTTGCAGATCAGAGGTTCAGAGAGATTTAGGGGCATGTCTAAGTGACATGACATCCGGCTAAGAAGTGGCCAAGATGGCCAAGGTCTGTCTGATGCCAGAAGTCCCAATGACAGGAGATGGTTGTCCTAAGGCAGACCAGATTCTTAAATGCCCACAAACCAGAATGGACGATAGAGGTAACGAGTCATCAGATACCTAACGTTTACTCACTGTGAGCCAAGCACTCAGCTAAGTGCTCAGGGTACAAAGAATCAGCTTCTCTAGGAAGAGACAGACACTATCTAGTGAAAACAAGTAAAGTGTTAGATATTGTGCGTAATTTTTAAGAAGAGCAAGAACTGGCTCAGGGCCAAATTCCAGGCCGCTTCCTAGAAGTCAGGGTGAGTTTAGAATGAACATGATTGTCACCTTAGGATTGTCACTTTTAAGAATGTGAAAACAAAAATTTTGGAGAAAGTCTGGTTGAAACTAGAGTCATCTTCCCAACAGCCTCCAAAAGGAAAGGAAGAACTCAAGCAAGAGACGTAGATTTGGGGGAAATGAGTGCTGAGTCAGCACACAAAACCTTTTTCTCTCTCTCTCTCTCTCCTCACTCCAGTAAAGATCCCCCATGGTGTGGGGTGCAGGAAGATGAATGCTGGGGAAATACATGAAGGAAACTGACACTGTGGGGCCCTGAATCCTGGGGATGACTTTATTCATCTCTCCCATCTCAATTCCTTACCACTTCCTCCAGGATGCCTTCCCTCCTGACCTCCAGGTGGAGCTGTTCCCCTTGTTCCCCGCCCCCCCATCCCAGGCCCCCTTGGAACCACATACTTTTTTCTAAATAAGCAGTCTTCTCTTAGAATTATAACTCCCTGGTCTACCTTTCTGTTTTCCCCTAGATCAGAGGTCTGAAAAAAAAATTTTTTTTTTTTTTTGGTAAAGAGCCAGATGATAAATATTGTATGCTTTGTAGGCTTTCCATATGGTTTCTGTCACAATTGCTCAACTCTGTTCAACCCTTCACTGTAGCGTGAAAATAGTCATAGACAAAACATAAACAATCAAGTGTGGTTCTGTTCCAATAAAACTTTATTTGTGGACACTGAAATTTGAATTTCATATCATTTTCGAATGTCACAAAATATTGTCCTTCTTTTGATCCCCCCCAGGCCATTTAAAACTATGAAACCCTTTCTTTGCTTGTAGACTGTCCAAAAAAGCAGGTGATGGGCCTTCTGTGGTGGTGGGCCATCATCAGGGAGGACCCAGATTCAGATGTCACTGTAACTTTTAACCAGTGAATTCCCAGTGAGAGAAGCCTTGCAGAGGGTGTAGAATTTGACAACTCGTCGTTGAAGGAATAAATTACACAAGGGGGAGTTAATGGTTAGAGACTAACTTGTCAGAAAAAATATTAAATTTGCATATGGGTTTTATTTGTTCTAAAGTGTCATTGCTTTTTCTCCCCTGCTGAATGTTATGAAATGCTAATTAGCGCCCATCACAACCACGGTTCACAGATCTGTTTGATGTCCTTTGTCGGGGTGTGTACACAGCACTCCACATTGCAGACTGAAATAACTTGTCTCTGCCACGGACAACCGCTCTGTTCCATGCCGAGAGACTGTCTAACTAGGGAGGCTGGCCCACAGGACGGACCAAACTGGCAAGAAGAAATAAAATCAACCTCAGAAAAGTCTTGTTCCAAGTTCATGTTGCTGGGCAATGAGTGAGATTTCCCAGATGATTGGAAAGTAATTCACCTGCAGGAAGTTAATGAGCTGGGGTACCCAACATGCCACGGTCCCCCTGACCTCACAGGGGAGGTGCACAAAGCAGAGCACCTTCATCTTTTTCTCGCCACAGACTTCATTGTCTCTCCTGTGCATCCATGGAGTGTTGGTGAACAACCCCCCTGCCGCCCAGTAGAGCCCCGCACCCCAGAGTTTCCCAACTCAGAGCTACCGACATTGGGAGCAGGATGCTTCTCCATGCGAGGGGGCCATCCCAGGTACTGTAGGATGTTAGCAACATCCCTGGCCTCTACCTTCCTAGATGGCCAGTGGCCAACCTCCCCAAGATTGCAAAATAAAGTAATGTTTCCAGGCACCCCCAAACGTCCCCTTGGGGGCAAAATCGCCCCCACTCTCTCTCTGATGGAGATCCAGCACTGAGGATCAGGGATCCTGAATGCAAGTCTTCAGACAATGGTGAGCCTGGGATGGGAGGTTCACTAGCCCTTGGCAAAACAAGAAAGAAAGAAAAAAAGATACAAGAGTGAGTTTTTTTATAGCGTGAAATGTGACTGATGTGAAGAAATCTTTTTCTGAGATTTTCTTTTCTATTTGTTCTTGCAAAAATATCTTTTATGAAGAGATACTAGCAGATGACAGCCTTTTTTTTTTTTTTTTTAATAAATGCTTATACCCGGCAAAGGTATTGCCAGGAGCTGGTCATCCTAGTCAACCCACGCATTTTTTTTTTTTTTTGAAGTTTTACTGCAGTGAAATTCCAGATTTTAGGAATGGCTGCGTCAGACAACTGTAAGAGAGAAATTGGGTTTTCCAGTCTCTCTCCTTAAAGAGCTCCCAACTCTAGCAACTCCTAGCAATTTGGCTCAGTTTTTTCAGCTATAGGACAGAGATAGTAATTGTGCCCATTTCATAAGGCTTTGGGGAAGAAGAAATGAGAAATCACATTTAAATCATAGGCTTTACTTATATCCTGAAGATCCTTCAGCTTACAGCCTGTAATTCATCTGGATTCCTGTAAGCCTGGGATAAATGTTAGGGATTATTATTATTATTATTGATACCTTCCAGTTCTGCAGGATGTATAACAGTGCAGTTGTACCTGCCTTAGACAGACGCTCCATGTCTGGCAAGTTCAACAGCCTGACACATCATCCCATGCAAAATAAAACAGGGAAGGTCCCTGCATGTCCTCATTTCTGCATCCAGGGAAGGCAGTTAACAGTGGGAATTTTTCTAACAGTCCTTTCTCCCTGCTGACTTGCCCACTTACAGAGCGCCATCCAGAGAGAGAAGGGGCTGGAAGGCATAATTACTGATTCACAACGTAGTTCCAAAGAACCAACATGTTCATGCTGGCAGCGCCCTTTAAAGACGTGTGTCATTCAAATGTCGACACCGCTAATTACAGGGTAGGGAACATGAAAGTTTCAGGGAATGGTGGGGTGGTCAGCCAGCCTCCTGCCCCCTTCCTTTTAAGTGCTCATTGTGAAATATTTATCTCTCGGCTGACTGACAATCCTTGCCAGCTTTCAAGTCGGTGGCCGTGTGTGTGCCCCCCCCCCCCCCCCCCCCCGAAGGGCCTCCTAGCTCGGCTGGTTCTCCGGCTCGTCTCCCTTCCCCACTGCCCAGGGAGGGGTGATGGATGGGGGCCATCAGGTGAGGCTGCCCAGGGCGTTTGCTTTTGACCTCCCAGGAGCCCAGGTGCCAATGACATCTGATGTTCGGGGTGGGGGGCGCTTAGCCACATTCACTTTTGGTGGAGGTGAACGTCCTGATTCTCAGAAGAGAAAAAACAAAAACACGTGAGAGTCTATCTCCCCCAGATCCACGGCCATGGGAGGGGACAGAAACACACGGATTTGATTTTCCTTATGGAAAACTTCAAAAACAATCTAGGAGGCAACAAATAGACTTCAATTACATCTGTGCTCCGTGTTGAGCAGCTGAGAAACTGTGATATTCTGAGAGTGGGGACATCCTTGTTCCAGATTGCCCCATCATGCCTTCGTTCAGTCAACAAATACATGTTGAACCCACTGGGCCAACGCAGGGCGGATAGAACCACAGGACGCAAGCCCAGAGCCCCACTGTCGTGCAGCAGACTGTCAAGCCGGGAAGATGGGTGGCCGCATCCTCTGAGTTCTCCTGGCTGGTGGGGCTCTGGAGGAAATGAAGCAGAGAGATTTATGGAGTGTTGAGGGGGTGAGGGGGACCCCCCTTGATTTGGGAGTTTGCCCAAGGCTCTCTGAGTTGGTGACATTTGACCTTTCTGACTTAACAGCCGGTGGTGTGATCTAAAAATGCAGGGCAGGTGAGGGAGATAGCATTTGGAGGAAGGAAGGAAAGAACAAGCTTGCAAAATCAGCGGAAGTTCACACATGACGTTCTGGGGGCTTTTTTAGTGTTTCCTCCCACTTATGATAAAAGCATTGCAGGGACATTGTTTCAAAATTCTAAAAACAAGTATCTTCTCCCTTCGGAAAATTTACCAGCAGCTACCTGAGCCCAGTCGGCTTTGATGTCCCATCCTTCTTGGGTGAGATGGATGAGGGAGATGGAGGAAGGTCACGGGCCGAGCAGACCTACTGGTGGGACAGGAGACGGTTTTGGGGTGCACTTGCGTCCCCCACAGCCCCAATAGGAGAGTCCCAGCCTCCGCCCACACATGCCCATCACTCTCCCCCAGGAGTTGGCTAATTCTTGTAAGAGTCACATGGTTCACACCTGTTCTCAGGAGATGACCACACGAGTGGTGTAAAGCAGGGAGCAATGGATGAGTGACACCTCGGAGAGGTGAAGGGACTTGTCCAGCATCACCCGGCTGGCAGGTGGCAGAGCCACAACTCAGATCCAGGTCTTCTGCCTTCAAGTCTCAGATTCTCTCCAGCCCCCATCGCTCCGCCTTCTTCAAAGTAGAGTCCACCTGCACGGTGAGAGTCTGAGCTCCGTGGTCAAGATGCACACAGCCTTTCCCAGATCTGCTCTGGAAAATTGGCCTGGGTGAGCAGATCTTTCTGGGGAGCAGCGCCAGTGGGGGAGTTGGCCCCAGAGTTGACGACAGCCACAAGGCCAAGTGAACACACAGGGTGGGTGAGGGAGAGGGCTTTTGAAGGAAGCCCGAAAAGGGAGATCTAGGAGGGGCAGGCAGGATATCTCTTCTTGGCCTTGTGTTAGCGGAGCCACCTCCTTTTGGGGCCCTGGGACTCTGTGTCTCCCCAGGTCTCACTGGGGTTCTGGGAAAGGCCGTGCACTCTGCCCACCACCCCCAGGGTGCCCACGGGTGCCGGCCACAGCCAGTCTGTTCATTGTCTACACCGGGCTGTGGAACCCCCACCCAAGACGCAGGGGGCTAACACAGCTGTAATACAAGCAATGAAGACGAGGATTTTCTTGTAAAAAGCTTCTTTGTCATTTCTACCAGTTTGACAACCAGCTTCTCACCTCCTGTCCTGGCCCACTTCTCCCGCCCCATCGCTGATAGACAGCTACCTTGTGTCTTGTCTTTTCCTAACACTGCCTCTGGGCACTCACCCCACACCTCCGGACATCTATGGAGGGATTTTCCTAATTCCCAGTACTGTATCCTAGAAAACAATCAGACACCTGGTGGATTGAGTGAATTGAGTGGTTTGTTGTTTTTGTGTGTGTGTTTTTGTGTTTTTTTTGTGTGTGTGTGTTGTTTTTTTTTTTGCCTTTCAACCTCGGCGGTTGGGAGACTTTCTGTAAACGATCAGATAGTAAATATTTTAAGCCTTCAGACTATACAGCCTCAGTTTAAACCATTCAACTCACGTGGCCTTTGCAGCACGAAAGAGGTCCTGGGTGATATGTCAATGGATAAATGAGATTCACTCAGGGTTCGGGGGGGTGCCGGCAATGGGAGCTGACTCCAGCTGATGGAAGAAGAGACATCGCGGAGCCACAAGACTGTGTAGAACGAATGAATGAATGAATGGGTGAATATGATGTCTCCTTGGGACCGGCTGTTTGAGGGCCTCCACATTGTCTTGCTGAGCATCACCTCTCAGAGGCCTCTTTGGAACTCATATTCCTCTGCTATTTACAGCAGGTGGTTGTGGCCTCGGGGGTCACTCGCGGTGCGCACAATAAGGACAACAGTGTTCACTGCCTTTGGAGAACTTTTCATCTGATGCCTGCAGGCTCATTGGGAATGCCTCTATGATGTCACAGAAAGGAAGGGCTATGGTCACACCACATCCCCCAACCAGAGCAGAAACACAGCCTCTAGCCCAGCTAGCCTGCATGGTCTCCACCTCCGTCTTGGGGTGCCTTATCTGGGAAGAGTTGAGCCCATGCATTAGAATCCAGGACCCCTGCACGGGGGGAGCATTCATGACTTTCCTCCCAATGATACCATCCCCCCGGAGAAATGAGGGCAGGGAGGATGACCCCAAAAGATTCCCAAGACACTCTCAAAGAAATTTGCATGAGAACCTCCAACACTGGCTCTGGAGTAGCAACACTTTTCCTAGAACTACCTCGGGAACCTCAGGACTTGATGACCTCTTCCCCATAGCTTTTAAAGTGTGCTGACTTAAAAAAAGAAAAATCTTCCCAGCATGCGTTGATCATGGGGCTGAACTCAGGTGCCATTAAGTGTATTGCTTTCAGAAAGATGGTTTTCTTCGCCTTCCCAAATTTCTAGGTCACAGGTGACTTGGCCATTTCAGGAGGACTCAGGATTGCGGCGATCTTCACTATATAGACGTGAAGAAAACATAAACACTCAAAGAGGCTGAGGCTTCCCCGAGATCAGAGACCTCTGCTAATCATTCTCCAATTACAATCTCCAAATATCAATTTTGCCCAGAGAGGAAGACCCCTTCTCCCCTTCTCTCAACAGCTAATACTTCTTGAACCAAGTTGAAATCAAAACTCCAGCACATTTGAGCTTGTCCTAGGCAGAAGCAGTCGGGAAACGGTTTCCATGGGTACAGAATTTGACATTATCAACTACAAATATTCAGCACCCCAGGATGACAAAACTCCAGCAACTTCAAAACTGTTAAGGATAGCTTTAGGGCAAATTTTAATTAAAATTAGATAGCATATATGAAAAGCATCTAATTTGTACTCTATAAAAGAGTTTGGGAAGCACAGCTCTGGAGCCTCAGGACCGGGGCTGTAACAATTATGTTGTAACTTTTCACAGCACGATCACAACATGTTAATTTGTTAATGAGTTAGTCAGAGCAGAAGAGAGAGCTCCTGACGAGGAGGAAAACATACAGATTGCATTTACATTTCTATTTTTAAATAAATTAAATGTTTCAAGTCAAACTAAAACTTCACATGAAAGTTTTGGATTTCTACTGATTTTTTTTTTTTTTAACTCAGCTTGCCTGGTGAGATGAGAGTATTAAGATCCTTGGGATTTCTTGGAGAGCACTAAGTGATTTCTTTATTTGAAGGCGGCTGTAATTACATACGTGCTAAATGCAGCCATTTAGAGGCGAGGAATTTCTCTTTCTCTTTCCCTTTGTGAAGCTCTAGCCCTTATAATAAACTTGGACTCAGGAAGGAGGGAAAGTGACGACAGAGATCATGAGAAGTTTCATTATCGGTGACTCTATTTCTCAATGTAATAAAAAGAAAGAAAATCGAAGGAGGAAGGAAGGTAGGGTGCGCTGTGGTGGACCTCAGGGGGTGCTCGCTCTCAGGGTCCTGCTTCAAATTCTGCACCCCAAGTGCCTGGCTCCCCTCGCCCTCTCCCTGCCCTGGACCACTTTAGGCTGAGCTCACCAAACTCAAACTAAGTGCATCCGATAAAGACCCACCTGATACAGGGATGTGTTGAGAGGGCACTCGGAGTGCAAAGCTGTTGTGGCTTTAAGAGACTGCAAAGAGATCATTAAACTTTTGCAGATTTTATGAAAACAGGCCTGTGAGAAGACTTTGCAGGGGCCCTGCCCAGGGCCTGGAGGGGCCTGTGTGATCGAGGGGCCACGAGCTTGCAGTCAAACCACCTTTGCCTGCAACATCTCATTGCTCTTCCCTGGACCCGAGGAGAGACACACAATCATTAGTCCACGTCCTAGAGAAGAAGAGCTTGAGGCACAGAGGAGGTGGATTGGGACTGGGGACACACAGCTAATAAATCACATGCCGGGCTGTGATTTGTGTTGATGGCAGAAGCTGTGTTTTCACTCTGCTGGCTGCTGGCCCCCCAGGGAGGGATCTCTGAGCACTCATTCTTCTAAAAACACTCACTAAACCCCTCACAGCCTCAGGAAGGAATTGCCAGTTACCCTCAACCTATTTTTACCTCTCAGAGCTCACTCGACAAGTAAGTAGCAGGGCCCAGGGTCCGCCTGTCTGCTTGTGAGCCCCGGTTCGGACATTCTGCTGGTACCTAGTGAGGTCCCGCGAGGCGCTGACGCTGGGCTACGAGCAGGAGCTCCTGCTGCGGGAGACACTGCGCTGCCCCCAGAAAGCCCGTGGTCCAGGGGGAGAGAGCTATACGCAGAATGGTGGACCTCCGTGGTGCGTGGTGGTGTGGCTAGCATAAGGGTCCACAAGAGGAATCGGCCCTGGTTGCCTAGGGGGCTGGGGGGAGGGGAGGGGCAGGTGGGCTGTTCCAGGTGAAGCTGAAGGTGGAGAGAGGGATGTGGGCCGAGGATTCGGAAGAGGAAAGGCCTGGGACACAGGGACTGATATGCATTCAGTTGCTGATACATCAGGGTGCTCTCATTTGCAGGTGATCAAAATCCACCCCTAAAGAACCGAAGGAGAAAGGGACTGGAGTAGCTTGTGTCGCTGGAGGGGCCCTGGGACCTGCTCACAAGGTACAAGGACAAGCTGAAGGAGTCAGGCTCCCCTGATGGGTGGGGGACTCCCCACCCCATGATTCTCCCTCCAGCGGCCCATCTCCAGGGGCCCATCTCCAGCTCTGCTGGTCTCAACCCGCTGGGCCTCTCTGCCTCATTCTTGCCTCCAGCAAATGGGACTTCTTTTGGTGAAGAACACAGCTGCCCACAATTCCAGCTTGCCTGCTCCAACGTCCACAGAATTCTTCCTCCTAGCAAGTGCCTATCAGTCCCAAAGAAGGTCTCATTGGTCCAACGTGGCTTCCATGGCAACCTCTCAGACCAATCACTAATGCCAGGGATATCGGCTATTGTGATTGGCCAGTCAGAATCTTAGGAGAGGCCCGTATGAGCAGAGGGCAGCAACCAGAGAAGGAGCAATGGAAAAGTTTGCTAAACTGGCTAAATAAATAAATAAATAAATAAGTCAAATTAGATCTCTTTGTCTGCCTACAGAGCAGCCAACTCAGTCTACTCGGTAGACTAGCACATAAAGGACTCACCACCTTCATTCACAGGAAATTTATAATAGAGCTTGAGAGAGAAGCAATATTTAGTTATTTTTTTTTAAGATTTATTTATTTTATTTATTTATTTTTTAAAGATTTTATTTATTTATTTGACAGAGAGAGAGGTAGCGAGAGCAGGAACACAAGCAGGGGGAGTGGGAGAGGGAGAAGCAGGCTTCCTGCCGAGCAGGGAGCCCAATGTGGGACTCGATCCCAGGACCCTGGGATCATGACCTGAGCCGAAGGCAGACGTTTAACGACTGAGCCACCCAGGCACCCAAGATTTATTTATTTTAGAAAGAAAGAAGGAGAGAGCATGAGGGGAGGGGCAGATGCCCCACTGAGTGGGGAGCCCGATGCTGGGAGACTTGATCCCATGACCCATGAGATCGTGACCTGAGCCAAAACCAGAGTCAGACACTTAACTGACTGAGCCACCCAAGTGCTTCAATATTTAGTTCTTTAAAATAACCTCGAACCTTGGATTCCGCAAAGGATTCTTAGATATGATGCCAAAAGCATGAACAACAAAAGAAAAATAGGAAAAATTGGATTTATTAAAATCAAAATCTTCTGCATGTCAGAGGACAATATCAAGAAACTGAAACAGCAACCTCCAGCATGGGAGAAAATATTTGCAAATCATGTATCTGATAAAGGTTTTATAACCAGAATATATAAAGACTTCCCACAACTCAACAACAAAAAAGACAAATAACCCAATCGAAAAATGGGCAGAGGACGATGTAATAAACATTTCTCCAAAGAAGATGGACAAATGGCCAATAAGCACCCGAAAATAGTCTCATTGTCCTTAGTCATAAGGGAAATGCAAATCAAAACCGTCACAAGGCACCATTTCATACCCACGAGGATGACTGTGATAGGCATATTTTAGAAAGAAAAATAACAAACGTTTGATGAGGATGTGAATAAATTGGATCTTTGGTGCCTTGCTGGTGGGGATGGGATAGCACAGCCACTATGGAAAAGTTTGGTGTTTCTTCAAAAAGTTAAACATGGAGTCACCATATGACCCAGAAGTTCCACTTCTAGGTAGGTCTGTGCCCCCCAAAAATGAAAACAGGGGCTCAAACAAATACTTGTCCATCAATGTTCATTGCAGCATTCTTCACAGTAGCCAAAAGGTGGAAACAACCTAGTGTCCATCAACAGATGAATGGATAAGCAAAATATAGTCCATACATAAAGTGGAATATTACTCAGCCGTTAAAAGGCATGGAATTCTGATGCATTGCAACTGAATTCTGAAACCATTATGCGGAGTGAAATAAACCAGATGCAAAGGACAAATATTGTATGATTCCACTGATATGAAACACCTAGAGTAGGCAAATTCATAGAGAGGAAAAGTGGATTCCAGTTATCAGTGGCTGGGGGAGGGGAGAATGGGGGTTTATTGCTTAACAGGCACAGTTTCTGTTTGGGATGAAGAAAATATTTTGGAAATAGTAGTGATGGTTGCATAACATTGCAAATTTAATTAATGCCAGTGAATTAAACAGCAAATTTTATGTTGTGTGTATTTTACCAGACAGAAATTTTTAATATGATCTCTAAGAGTCGTGCTAAAGAATCCAGTCCTTTTTCAGGTTCAAAAGCCCCAAGGAATGTCCCTAGAGGAAGCCTCTTGGGTTACTTGCTTTTCCTCTCTCTGGGGAGCAAACTGTATTTGTCCCACTACCTCCATCCCATGGTGAGTCATGGCAGAAAATCTTTGGCTTTGCCCGAGCTGTCCCTGACGGTTTGAGCTACAGTTGACCTAGAAGGAATGAAAAGAAAAAGATCTCTTGGACTCAGTTCTCTTGAGCAGATGCTAGCTGAGCTGGGCTGGGGGTCTGGTCTGGTTCCGCCTGACACCCTCCCGGCCAATTCCAGACTTCTTCTACGGCTGCAGCCCCTGCCTCAGAAGGGAGATCCCAGACGCTACTTTCTATTTTAGTTTTTGCCATAGGGGCTTATTGCAGCATTGTTTATTTCAAAAACAAACAAAAGCCCAAATGTCAGATGACAAAAGGTTGCATAGATGAATCATGGCACAACCATGTCATGAGATAGTCTGCAGCTACAAAAAAACGATGTCGCAGAACCAATATGAATACGCAGTGCACACCAATGCCCTGTCACCGTGCAAGCCCCGTATAGGCATTACCATATTGAATCCACCCGATCACACTGTGGTGAAGGTAATACAGATAACCCTGTTTGCAGATGGGTAGACTGAGGTGTAGAGAGAGATCACATAACTCTTTCAAGGTCATGCAGCCAGTCTGGGAGTCCCGGACACGAATCCCTGTCTGTCTGCTTCCAAATCCGGCACTTTTTTTTTTTTAAGATTTTATTTATTGGGACACCTGGGTGGCTCAGTCGGTTAAGTGACCGACTCTTTACTTCAGCTCAGGTCATGATCTCAGGGTCCGGGGATCGAGCCCCCAGGCTCTGTGTTCAGCAGGGAGTCTGCTCCTTCCCTCTGCCCCCCACACCCCCCATCTATCTCTCAAATAAACAAATAAAATAGATTTTTACCAAGATGCTCTATTATAATATCTGTAAATAGATTTATTTGTTTATTTGAAAGAGAGAGTGAGAGCAATATGAGGAGCTCTGGGGAGGAGCACAGGGAGAGGGAGAAGCAGGCTCCCCGCTGAGCAGGGAGCCCGACGCGGGGCTCGATCCCAGGACGCTGGGATCATGACCTGAGCCGAAGGCAGATGCTTCACCGACTGAACCACCAGGGTGCCCGCCACATCTGGCACTTCTAATGCCTGCTCTAGATTCTTTAGCAATGCATCCACTGAGTTGGAAAGATGCTCACAATATACTTAATGGACAAGTTTAAAACATTATATATTTCTGAAACAAATTCAGTAGTAGATGGATAGGCACAGAATAAAACATGTGAGAGTTTAGTATTACTTGTGCCTTGGAGGTAGAATCGGGGGTGACTTGTATTTTTCCCTTCATGCTTATTTATATCATCTAATTGTTCTATTTCTGTGTTGTCCAATACAGTAGTGACTAGTCAGATGTGGTTATTTGAACGTTAATTAATTAAAATTAAATACGTTTAAGAATGAGTCCTTTGGTTGCATTAGTCACGTTTCAAGGGCTCAGTTACCACACATGGCAAGTGGCACTGGTGTTGGCTGCGTCGATATAGACCATCTCCATCATCCCAGAACATTCTAACAGCACTGATCTGTAGTGATCATGGATTTCTTAGATAATTAAAAATGCTTTTCTTTTTTTTTTTTTTTTTAAGATTTTTATTTATTTATTCATGAGAGACAGAGAGAGAGAGAGAGGCAGAGGGAGAAGCAGGCTCCCAAGGAGCAGAGAGCCCGATGCGGGACTCAATCCCAGGACCCTGGGATCATGACCTGAGCTGAAGGCAGACGCTCAACCATCTGAGCCATCCAGGCGCCCTAAAAATGCTTTTCAATACAGCTTTCAAGAAGCAGAAGAGAAGGCTGTTCAAAGCTGGGTTTGCCTCCTGCAGGCCACCGGGTGAGGCGGGAAGGGAGAGCAGAGAGACTCTTGCTCATGTGCAGAAAGGACTGTGGGAAGAAGCTGTAGCAAGGGTGTGGGATGGGCTGGCTCCCTTCCCGGTCCCGGATGGCTACAGGCCTCCTCAGCATCTCATCCCAACACCAGTCGACCTCCCAAGGCCGAGTGAGGCTGGTGCTTCCGGCATGTCTGCTTTTAAGAGCAGCAGAATGTTTCCCAGGAGCAGCCTCCCATCATGCTTCATTGGCCAGGATTGTGTCAAATGTCTGTGCCTGATGCAAACACTGCTAAGTAAAATAGGATTGCCACAACTGGTTTAGATTCCTTCCCCAGCTGGGGTCTAGAGTTCTCTCTCCTGAGGGGCATATGAGACAGGGGAGCATGAATGATCACTGAAGAACCAACAGAGTCTGCTATGGATTGCAAGTAAGAGAAAAGTGGCAGAAGCTCAATTCTGGACTCAAACAATGGCCGCTGCTTCCTGTGTGTCTGTTTTTAAGAGCAATTAGAATCAGTTTACAAAATGGCTGCAGAAGCTCCAGGTGTCACATCCTCACCACCGCCCAGTGGAAGAGAGAAATGGTGGCTTCAGCAAACATCTCTGCATGCGTTGCTGACTCTAATTTGACTCACTGGGTGCTTGTATGACTCTGGACCAATCACAGAGGTCTCAAGTTACCCTCAAAGTAATGAGCTAAGAAAGGGGGAGGGCCATCCCAAAGGCTACTGGTGCACTCTTTATTAGAAGCAGAGAGGAATACATGAGGGGCAGCTAGTGATAGATTTCCACTCCAAGCTGGCAACCCGATGGCAGGATCAGGCAAGGCAAAGTCTTGGAGACCACCTCGTTCCCTTTCCTGAGAGTGACGTCCCCCCGGATGTGGACAGACCCAGTCAATTACAGGGGCCAGTGACAGTGGAGAAAGTGAATAAAGGAAGGGTTGAAATTTGTTTTTAAATTGCACCAAGATAGACTCTTTTTGGAAATTGCCTGAGCAGGAAAAGAAGAAAAGGATGTCTTTCAGAGCCGCCTCTCAGTGAAAGGACCCATTTCTCTGAGTGTTTGTCTAACCTTTTCTTTAACCAGGAAATTACAATGGGATTACCAGTTTTCTGCAAAGAAACTCTTTGGGTGACCTTCTCTGGGAACAAATTTGAGTGGCACCATATACAAGCTGCATTATTTTTTGCCTTAATGGATTATGCATGCCAAAAAAGAGATGTCTCCATATTCTTTTATATCTGCTTCTTCTATATCCTGCTATCCCTCTAGATCCTGCTATATCGATCTCACTGCTCAGCCTCTGTTTCTCTGTGTTTATCAGTTTAGCTACATCTCATACATCCTTCTATCCATTCACTGTCCATCCATCCATCCATCCATCTAAATGTTCTGTTATTTATTAAAGCTTTATGGATTTTCATCTAATTTGGAGGTCTTTGGGGGATGGTTGACTTGCTCCCCACTCTGCATTGTCCCCGAGCAGACATTGATTCTTCACAGTGAGAGCTGAGACCAGACAATGAGTCATTTACTCAACCAATATTTATTGAGCACATACTGGTGGTTGTCTATCCAAGCCAGTTCCCCCTTTTTGGTTTTAATATCCCTTGGCTTGTCCAGGAACCACCCTTTGGGAAGGTGATCACATTCCCAACTCAGGAGTCAGTCCTAATTGTTCTAAGCCAACCATGACCACGTTCTCTTTGCCAGTGATGGCTTTAACCATGGGTGCTCATCTCATTCTGGCCAATGAACTGCTTGGAGGCTACAGGGGAGGTTCCCTTGCTCTTAAAGGAGAAACTGGAAGAGAGGTCTTCACTTCTCTCTCTAGAAGTTACTGGATCTAGCTAGTGATGCCCAGGCCCGCAGCAGGACTGTGTGACCGGGAAAGGAACTGGTCTAAAGACAGACTTAGCCCCCTGAGGAAAGCAGAGCGGAACCACGGTTTTCGGCATCTTTAACCACCGCATCGCCTCCCTCTGGAGCTGCCCTTCCTCTGACTTTTCATTTAATTAAATAAGAATCCTTCATTTTCTTTGAGCTTCATGGAGATTATGTGTGCTGTTAGTTGCAGATGGAAATATCCTTTGGGTGGCAAATTCCAAGTCTGTTTTCTAGAGAGTATAAACTATAACTTTTTAATGTCATTCACTTTTAGCTTCAGAAAAAGTCTAGGGGCGCCTGGGTTGCTCAGTTGGTGAAGCGTCTGCCTTCGGCTCAGGTCATGATCCTGGAGTCCTGGGATCGAGTCCCGCATCAGGCTCCTTCCTCAATGGGGACCCTGCTTCTCCCTTTGCCTATTGTTCCCCCTGCTTGTGCTCGCTCTCTCTCTCTCTCTGACAAATAAATAAATAAAGTATTAAAAAAAAAAGTCTAGAGTCCAGTCTCTACCTCTTACACCTTTACAATTTTTATGCCAAAGACAAAAGAATTCAAAGTGTACGTACTTTCACTTTCTCCTTCTCTTGCTTTCTAAGCAGAGCAGATTCTAAGCATGAGCATTTTGTGGTGGAGAGAGTTGTGAGTCTGGTAGAAACAGAAGCTCAGGGTCAGTGGGTCTCTCTAAGAAAAGGATGCACAACTCTTCAGATCAAAAAGACCCAGAAGGGGGGCTTGGCTGAGACAGGCCCAGCCATGCTTCTTTTGTTTTCTTTTTTTAAGATTTTATTTATTTATTTGACAGAGAGAGAGAGAAAGACAGCAAGAAAGGGAACACAAGCAGGGGGAGTGGGAGAGGGAGAAGCAGGCTTCCCGCGGAGCAGGGAGCCCGATGCGGGGCTCGATCCCGGGACCCTGGGATCATGACCTGAGCCGAAGGCAGACGCTTAATGACTGAGCCACCTAGACGTCCCCCGGCCACACTTCTAACACATCCTCCCTCTACCCACACCTCAGTGGACAGACTAAATCCCAGAGATCTGCTATGTCCAGGAGCAGGGAAGAGGGTCCTGCAAGGGAGGAAACGGGGACATTTGTCAAACACTCTTGTCACAGAGAGGCTGGGACTGGGATGGGGGAAGAGACAGGGACAGAAAGTCTTAGAAAGTTGTGCTGCTTAATATGCGAGAACCGCCCCCCCCCCCCGAATCCTTAAGAAAGTTCTAGTAACAATAAACACGGCTTTTCAAGGCTTTGGGAATTCAGTTTGTATTTCCACAGAGTGCAGTTCCATGGGGACACCAGTTCAGAGATGAAGTCCCCACTCCACTTGGGACAGAAATAAGGTATACCTTGCAATCGACATGCACATTAATATGGAATTGGCCCCCCACTCCACCTCCAAAACTCTTGTTACATTGAGATCTGCCTGACAATTGACAGCATCTTAGAATCAAGGAAATACATTTAGGGTTCTCTTAAAATATGCTCAGTCAAAATTGATGGGACATGTTTTATCTTAATGTAAAGCATTCTTTTTTAGGGAAGCAGATACATCAAGGCAGGCACCTTTGTAGCAGCCTCCCCGCAGAGAAGGGAGTGGAAAGAAGGGGTGTCCATTGAGCTCCCACGCCATGCCAGGCTCAGGACCAGGACCCCAGGGCATGGGTCTCCCTGGGGTGTCACAGAGCAGTCAGGCAACTCATGAATGACCAAATATACAGAGAAGGGGTCTGGGGCTCAGAGAGGGGTAGGGCCTGGCCAAGGTCCTGTGGTCAGGACCGCGCAGTGGGGTCCTCACCCTTGTGTGTCCGCAGCAAGGTTTCTCAGCTGGGACACTGTTGACACGGGACCGGGGAATCCTCCGTGGTGGGGGCTGTCCAGGACACTGCAGGATGTTTAAAAGCACCCCTCGCCTCCACCCATTAGCCACAGGGAGCACCCTGCCTCCAGTTTTAACAACCCAAATGGCTCCAGATATTGATAAATGTCTCCTGGGGAGGAGGAGCAAAATCTCCCTGGCTGAGAACCACGGGTCTACGTGAAGTACGGAAGACAATGAGGGCGGTCACTCTGGGGTTCTGAGCCTGTCACCCCAAAATGCATCCTCCCCCTGTCCTGGGCGCAGGCTTTTGGAATGCAGGAGGTGCCCCCAGCCAGCCAGTTCGGTGGCACACCTTTGCCCCGCCCCAGCATCCAGCATGGTGCTTTGGAGAGCAGAGTACCCTAATAAACTTAAAAAAAAAAAAAGAATAGAAAACCAACCCTCCCTAACTGGAAGCTCCCAAAATTATAAACACGTTAGCAAAGAGAAGGAAGTGTGACTGATCGTAGTTGAGGCCATAATTATAATAATCTCCGAGTTTCCTGGGGCTGCCTTAACAAAGTACGGAGTAGCTGTGATAATGGACATCTGTTGTCTCACGGTTCTGGAGGCCAGAAGTTCAAGATCAAGGTGCTGGCAGGGCCGCGCTCCCTCCTGAAGGTGCTAGGAAGGATCTAGGGAAGGATTCCAGGCCTCCCTCACGGCAGCTTCCCATGATTCCTTGCTCGTGGCAACGTCACTCCTGCCTTCACGTGGCATTCTTCCTGTGGCCAAACTCCCCCTTTTCATAAGGACACGGGTCATATTGGATTAGGCTCCCACCCTACCTGAGTGTGAATTACATGCAACAGCTCTGTTTCCGAATAAGGTCACATTTGGGGTCCTGGGGGTTAGAACTTAAACAGGTGAATTTGGATAAGGACCTCAGTACAACCCAGGACAGATGACCACTGCTGGAGGCTATGTGGGCACACAGAACTGGCTGCCCCCGTAACCTCTCATTTCACCCCCAGGGCCCCCCACGTTTGTAACTATGACTTCCCTTTACCAAGGGCTTACTGAGCTGAGTAAACCGAGTCTCAGTGAGGAGGAGTTATTTGATCAGGGGGTTCTACGTTACTCAAGGGCAAGGAGTCTGTGCCTCCCCATGCCTCAGTTTCCCCATGTGTAAAAGGGAGATGACAAGAAGTAACTACTACATTTGTAGGGCTGTTGATGGGATTGAATGAACTAAGACTTGCCACGCCCTGAGGTCTATATCGGTCCGTGGTAAGTACTTATCACATAACAAATACATGGATGTCCCTGAGCAAGGGGTCCACTGGGGAAGGCCACAGCAATGCTAATGGCCGGGCGGCACCCTGGCAGCTAATAGACCCGATGGGGTCAGCCAGTGCATTTGGTTTAATCCCTAGTAGCATCCTGACATTTAAAAATTGGAAGGCTTCACACAAGAATGTAGATTCCCGGTTTTGTTTGAAAAATCAGGGGATCTGGCCGGTTCCCACTCCCTGTCTGCCCACCGGCCGCCTCTGAGCACATGGGCCCTGCTGGGTGCTAACCGGTCAGGGGGTTTGTGCAGCAACTTCCTGTCTCTTAGAAAATATTCGTGGTCTCCGGACTGGGAAATAGTCTCTGGGTTCAGAAGGGCCACCCCATCCTGGCTCGGGGCTGGGTGGTCCCGGGGGAGCCCGGCTCAACCATCAGCCCCAGGTAAACCCCGCACCCTGGGGCCCCAGGGGGCCCTTCCAGCAAGCTCTCTTTTGAGTTTTCCCAGGCTCTCTCTGCTCTCAGTTTACATTTGCTTGATTTTATCTCCTCACGACAGCAAAATGTGCAAAAGCATTTGGAGAATTGAAACCAAATGTGCGGGGAGAGTCCTGCTCCCCTCGCAAAGGCATGAAGGGTCTCAGGGTTGCCACCAGCGGCGGCCCCGGGGGCGGTGGGTGCCGGCGGTGCCAGGCGTGGCCCTGGGTACTGATGGTGGAGGGGGGAGCCGGGATCCAGGCATTTTCCAGCTCCACGGACGTTTCGAGATAACACTACAGTCTCAGCATGTTTGAAAGGGGGAAAAACGAGACCCAGAGAGGAGATGAGACTTGTCCCATGTCCCTCAAAGTGGCAGAGGAAAGAGCCCCATGGGATTTGATCCACTTCCTATAGACTTCTTCCTGCTTGCCATGAGATTGGGATTTCTTTCAGATACTCTTTCTTTTAATCCATGTTTACTTTGAGGGCAGACATATCCATGTTAAAACTCCAGCTCTGCTCCCAAAGATCCTGAAAAGATTCTTTTCACCATCCTGAGCATGGGTTTCTCTGGCTGTGAAATGGGATGCATAAAACCACCCTAAGAAGGTCTTCATACTTTCAGGATGGATACATTTGGCTGTGAGCAACAGAGCTGAGTCCTAGATGCGGAGCAGAACGCTTCCCACAGGAGCTTCTGTACCATCCAGCAAACATTTATTGAGCACCTACTACACTGTCCTAGACCCTGAGCATCTGGGCATTGTCCTATGTCCTACCGTCATGTAATCAAGGAACATGAGTTGTGTGCCTACGTGGGCAAAGTACTAGGTGGAGACAGTGAAAGCCAGGAGGCCAGATGGGGTGGGGGAAGCAGGGTAGGGCAGGTGAGCTCTTAGACTAAGCGAAAAAAAATGTCTCGACCAGGGGTGACTTTGCTCCCTCCTCTCTGGGGACATTTGGCAATATCCAGAGACATTTTTGGTTGCCAAATTGTGGGGAGAGCATTACAGCTGGCATCTAGAAGCCAGGGAAGTGCTAAATATCTTACAATGCCCAGGACAGCCCCCACTACAGAGAATTATCCAGCCCTAACGTCCCTAACACTGGAGGTGAGAAATTCCTTCTGGGTAAATAGCACTGGGCTTGCGGACAAGGGGACAGGCTTGAGAGGTAACTGCTAGTTGAAGTGAATGAGACCCGGGCTGTGGGGGGCTCTCTGCTTTTGACTTGCACTGTATCATGTTCACTTGGCTTGCTTGCTTCTTCTCCGTCCTCATGTTCCTTTCTTGATGGAGAATACCAGCTGGAGGAGCAGTGGGAACAAAGCCCCAAGACCCTCCCATCTGTCCTCTTGCTGCGGTGAGTTCAGGGCTGGAGGGGAACAGACAGCAGCAAATGCTTTTAAGAGTCAAACTCAGGGGTGCTTGGGGGGCTCAGTCGTTAAGCGTCTGCCTTCGGCTCAGGTCATGATCCTGGGGTCCTGGGATCAAGCCCCACATCGGGCTCCCTGCTCAGTTGGTAACCTGCTTCTCCCTCCTCCCTCTACCTGCTCCCCCTGTTTGTGTTCCCTCTCTCGCTGTCAAATAAATAAATAAAATCTTAAAAAAAAAATAAGAGTCAAACTCAGGCCCTGTTTTTCAGGTTAAAAAAATGGGGAGGTAGGCAGTTGAGAACTTATTGAATAACCTCCTGATCTTTCTGTTTCCATGACAGGGAGCTTATGTTTCTCTGGAGATGAATGTGTGTGCCTTTGCTAAGGGAAAGGGGAAAAAATGTCCTGAAACTATATTCCTGGAAACTTTCTTATTAATTCCCCAAAAGACATGAACCCAAGCAACCACTAAATACCCAGACCAGAACTAAAAAAACTCAGTAAGTGGCTTTTAAGAAAATAAAAATAAATCGGAAAAACCCCAAACAGGAAATACACCCATTTGGTGGAGCATTTTGGTAGATGGGATCTTGGTCTGGAACCAGAAAGCAAGACTCGGCCCCTGCCTTGCGGTTACTTATGATATGTGCATCCAGACACATAGCGGCATTCATCACTCCACATTGACTTGGTTCCATAGAGTCCTGGGGCCCAGAAAGAAAACTGGTGATACAGGACAGAAGTGACCAGTCCCTATCCTCATGGAGCATTTATTCATCTGTCATTTGACAGACATTGCACACTTATTCCCTCACTTACAACTTTCTGGAATTCTCTTGCTTGCTCATCTGCTTGCTTGAGTCATTTATGTTTCCTGTTTGTGGAAGGCAGATTCCAAGATGGCCCCCAATGGTCCCCATGCCCTGGCACTCAGGCCCTGTGTAAGGGCCTCCCTGTGAGTGTGGGTTGGCTTAGTGACACACTTCCAGCCAACAGCAAAGGTGATGGGATGTCACCTCCACGATTAGGTTATAAAAATTGTGACTTCCATCTCCCTCATGGACTCTCTCTATGGCTTTCTCACCTTGCACACTTTGAGGAAACCAGCTGCCATGATGGGGAGACCAACAGGGCAAGGAACTGAGAGCCGTTTCCAGCCAACACCCAGAAAGAATCTGATGAGCTCAGCCCAACAACCCACGTAGGACTGAATCCTGCCAACAACTGCTGAGTGAGTTTGGAAGGGGATCCTTCCCCAGTAGAGTGTTCAGATGAGATTTCGTCCCTGGCCGACACCTTGATTTATGCCTTCTTAGGCAATGCTCCTTCCTGTGCAGCTGTCCCCTCTGCCTGGAAGGCACCCACCACCTGACTCAACCTTCATGTCCTTAGTGGAGCCCTCCCCAAGTTCCCCACCTGGCTCAAATCCCCCTCTTAGAGGACTGCATGCACCTCTTACCGACCGTGCCCCATCGATGCATGTACAGTGTTGTTGCACATGTGGTCCATCAGGATTTATTTCCCACCAGGTGGTACCTTCCATGAGGGATGAGATGGGGTCAGTGTATCCCCAACAATTAGCACAGAGTAAAATACATGATAGGTACTCAATAATTTCTTTCTGCTGAAAGATCAAATGAATCAAACATTATGCAAGAAATAAAAATTATAATAAAACATAAAAAAGTCTTCACAGTCCCTGGGTGTCAGGAGAGCTGGTGAGATGGTGCTCAAGTGGGAGCTAGGGCAGAAAGGTTTGCTGTAGCCTTGAGTAAGCCCCAGGAAGTATTAGCTGCAGCTCTAGACAGAAGCCAGCTGAGTGCTCTCCGCATGCTTGCTGTGCCCACAGTCATGGAGGATTACCTCTCTGGCACCCACTCAAAGCTCCCTGCAAGTCCGGACTCTACCCCCTTGACAGCCTGAAAACAACATCTGGCTTTAGCCTTGGAAAAAGATAGGGAGACCTGACTGTCTATTAACCCCCCTTTGGGAAAAGGTGAAAGCAGGTTCAGAAGGTCCAGAAACCAGGCTCTGGAGCTATGTTTTTCAATATTGACACTCTTGATGTTGGAGTCTGGGTCATTTTCTGCTGTGGGGGCCATCCTGTGCATTATGGGATGCTTAGCAGCATCCCTGGTCTCTATCCACTGGATGTCAGTAGCATCTGCCAAGCCACGAGTTAAAAATGCCTCCAGACATTTCCAAATGTCCAAATTTTTTCTGGGGGGCAAATTATCCCCGATTGAGAAAAAGTGCTCTGGTGGGTCATTCATGCATTCATTCCTGAATTCCCACTGTGTGCCAGGCTCTGAGGATGCCTCAGGGACAAGACATGGTGACCCCTTTCCTCCTGGATCTTACAGTGGAGTGGGGGAGACAGGAGGAGAACTGAGAGACCCGGATGAATATAGGACTAGGTGATGCTAGGAGATGGGTCGGCATGTACCAGCTCCAGAGAAGGGACCCACTGCTCTCCTGAGGGCCTGGCATACCGTAGGTACCCAATAAGCACACATTGCATGAATGACCATCTGAAATAACTAATTATTAGCTGTCAAGGGTGGTGACTTTAGATAGAGTGGTTGGATATGTGCCCTCGGGGAGGTGGCATTATGGCTGGTGACTAAACAGCTAGAAGGAGCACTGTGGGGAGACGGTGGGGGGGTGGGTTGGGGGGGGGGGAGAGGTCCAGGCTGAAGAAGCAGCAAGTGTTTTGTTCCAGGGCTGGAAAGGGCTTGGTTTGTTCAAGGAACTTACTTGGAATGTTCCTGTTCCTCATTCACTTGGTTAATTGCGACCTGCATTCAGAGTTCCTCTCAGACCTTGCTTCTTCTGAGCCTGCCAGCCTGGAGGTGACTTGGGCATGCCCCCCACAGTGCTCTGTCTTTCCCAATGGCCCTGAGCACGTTCCAAGCCATTGGCTGTGTCTCAGTGGATGGTGAGGTAGCTGGAGCTGGAGGACCAGAGGCCGGCCCCATCTGTTTCTGTTCACCACTGGGCCCCAGCTTCAGAACTGTGCCTGTCATGCTCAGCATGCATGGTGAAAGGAAGGAAGGAAGGAAGGAAGGAAGGAAGGAAGGAAGGAAGGAAGGAAGAAAGAAAGAAAGAAAGAAAGAAAGAAAGAAAGAAAGAAAGAAAGGAAGGAAGGAAGGAAGAGAGAGAAAGAGGAAGGAAGGAGGGAAGGAAGGAAGGAAGGTAGGAAGGAAGGAAGGAAGGAAGGAAGGAAGGAAGGATTGGAAAGCACAAAGGTAAAACTAGAGCTTCTGAGAACCAGGAAATCCCACAAAAGTTGAGTGTGGGCACAGAATAAGCCTCTTGGCCTTCCTAACTCAACAACCTGGGCCCCATTCACCCACTTGCATACAAGTCCTGGCCCCACTTCACTGGCAGATACTAAGAGCTGAAATTATTTTCTAGAAGAAGGCAAGAAGTCGATGTCATCCTACCAATAGGAAAGATTCAGAGAATAAGCTTTCAGTTGCCATGGCAACATTAAGTGTCAGAGCTCTGTCTGTAGACTTCAGTAGTGTGGTGTGTGTGGGTGTGGGTGTGCGCACTCACAAGCGCATAAGTTTGGGGGCAGGGGACTAGCACTGGAGTTCAGACAAACATTGAGACATTGAGAAGGGATGTGAGCTAAGTCTACTGTATCTTGACCGCTGGCTGTCAAAGGGTGAACTTGAACATGTTTCCCAAACCCCAAAGTACTAAATCTCAGGGGACTGGTTTGAGGGCAAATATGTGCCTTTCAAGCAACAATCTTACAAAAAACAACCTTCAAGAAGGGCTCAAAATAGAAGTTAATACTTCCAGCCTGGGAAGGCAGCAGTAAGGCAGAAAAGAAACATGCAGATGAGATTTTAAGTCCCTGGTTCTATCTCGTACTATCAATTTGGCTTTCAGCAAGTGACTCAAGTCCTCCAAACCTTTGTTTCTACATGTGTAAAATGGGGAATAATTATAATACCTCCTCTCCTAGAGTAAGAGGGATGGGGTGGGGCAAAGTGCAGGGCAGGGAACAGCACGTGCAAAGGCCCTGTGGGGCCTAGAGAAGAGTTCTCGTGCAGGGAGGCCAGTGAGCCAGGCGAGCGAGGAAGAGTAGTGTGAGATTCGCTGGAGGGCTTGGCAGGAACTGGATGGTGAAGGGCATGAGGCACATGATGGTGGAGGATGTTGGAGGTAGTCTGCCTCCTAAGAACACAGATCGCAAAGTATGGACCCAGGACCAGCATCTTGGGACTTATTCAAAATGCAAATTCTCGGGTCCCACCCCCGCAGACCTACTGAATAGGCAACTGGCACGGGGACCCGCCGCCAACATTTTCATAAGCCCCCGTAGGGCATCTGATGCTCACTCAGGGTTTGCAAACCATTGCTAAGAGCGAGAGGAAATGGCTAGTATTTGAAGCCAGACCTTGAGAGGGTCAAGATTCCATCTTGGAAGTCTCTCTTCTAGAGAGGTGTACATTACTTTCACTCAAAAAAAGAAAATGGTAGGGTTGTAGATAGAATACAGGATAGGATGCCAGTTAAATTTGAATTTCAGATAAAACAACAAATACTTTTTTAGATAAGTATGTATTGTGTTTTATCCTGCAATCCTACCGAATTCAGACCTCCTGGAGCCCAGCCAGGCTGGTTGGGTAATGACTAGTTTCCTTGGAATGTTCTGGAAGCTGGGAGTCATCTTTGAGATGTGCCCATTGATACAATTACTCAGTGTACCATCACTTCCAGGGGAATGGTCTCAGCTTCTACAAAGTGACTCATACTGAACTGATTTGTTTCAGGAAAAAAAAAAATCACTGACTGATTGTTTATTCCTAGGTTGCGTTTCAGCCAGCTACCGTGTTGCAATATTTGATTTATAGCTTTTTGGCTCAGCCAACCCCAAGCCAGGAGAGGAGGCGTGTTCCAACCCCTTCTCCTGCTGAGCCCCCGTCACCTGCCACCTTCTCCTGCTGAGCCCCCGTCACCTGCCAGGGACACCTGTGAGGTTGTTAACACAGCCCTTGTTTAAGAGAGGCAGGGGGACCTCCAGGCGGCTTTGGCTGTCTTGGCAGAGCCACCCAGGGCACTGGGCATGTGCACTCCTTCTCTGTGATCTTTCTTTCCCACTCATCGGCCAAGCTAAATACACTGTGCACCCCTGGCCTCCTCACATCAGAGTTTTTACCTGGTTTCCAGGTAAATGTCTCCCTGGGGGCTCTCCTTCAACCCCGTGCTCCCCTCTGACTTGCCAGATTCCATAAAGGTTCAGAAGAACATAGACTGACTTCTGAATATCGACTCCACCATGTCCTGGCTGGGGGAGCTTACATTGGTTCCTTTAAACCCTCTGAGCCTCAGTTTCCCATTCTGTAAAATGGGGATGAGAAGAAGACTAGGCCCTTCATTGGAATTTTGTTGTGAGATATGACTAAGGCAATGCTGGTCTTGGGCATCTTTGGTACAGCAGTGCATCAGGGGCCTGGAGGTGACCTTCTGTGGGGGTGCGTCAGAGTCAAGCTCCCAGATGAAGACCAGTGAGGGGAAACGGGCTCTGGGAAAATGTTCGTAGAATACTAGGACACCTTGAAAATTATTGCAGCTTGTTCCGGTTTCAAACTATAGGAGGGGGAGGTAAAAAAAGGGACGCCTCTTCGGCAAGAAATGAATAAAGTCTTGTTTCTGTGCTTTTGAAGATCTGAGAAGGTTAAATCATTTCTTCTAGTTGCTATTTCGTTGTATGTGCTTTGCTTTTTAATATCTTTCAGGAGCTTGGGGTTGTGAACGTGGCCATGGCTCTGAAGTCAATCCATGGGTGCCTGCCATTTTCCTCCACTAATTTCTTCCCTCTCTGAAGCTGTGTTGCTTTAATGTTACTTCATGTCATGTAAATTCTCTTCCTTCCCCAGAAAATAAAATGAATCATACAACTACACTTTACAAGAATAGTAGGTTCATGTTGGAAGTTAAGGGCAATAAAAAGAGAAAGGAAAACACAGATCCTGACCACTTGAAGGGATACTCCCCCTCTTAAAATAACATTTTTGTTCCTGATTATTATCTGAAGTTAAATGTTATTAAAGTAGAACATTTGGAAAATAAAGATATAAAAAAGAAAATAAAAATTGCACTACCCAGAGATAGTTGCTATTCACATTTCAGGATCTTTCCTCACCTTCTCTTAACACACACACGTCATTTCAGGATCTTTCCTTACCCTCTCTAACACACACACGTCTACACGTCTAAGATGTAATTATATGAACTCCTTGCATTATTTACAATTTAGAACACAGTTTCTAATCTTTTCATTTCAAGCCATGAGCCTGTTCCCATGTCAGTTTGTTCTCCTGGAAAATAATTACTTCTGTGGTTGCACAATGCCCCATTCCTTCCTGTGGTTTTGCTACAATTTAACCATCCCCCATTGTTGGGCATGTAGGTTGTTTCTAGTTTTCCCCATTGTGTCCTGCTTACTCAGTGTATTTGCCCACTACTCGGTGCCCACATTCCGACTGTGGCCTAAGGACAGATTTTCCAGATGTCTGAGTCTTCAGAGAATGCAACTATCTTAAAGTTAAAATGCATTAAATATGAAACTTCTTCTAATATTATGTCGATGCAAGTCGAGCTAGTTGGAATTCCCGGGGTGGAGTAGGGTAGGGTGTAAAGGAGACGACGTTAGGAATCCCTCTCTTAAATCCAATAATTTATGGTCCTGTAGGCATGGCTGGAAACCCTACAGCTCCACCTGAAACATCTGTGCATGTTTCGCAGTTGCCAACACAAACAATGGTGCCACGAAAGCACAATGCTCCCTGTCAATGCCTAATACAGAAACAAGACAGCACCACGTTGCCGGGACATTTTTCTGGGGACATCAGACTCCGTTCCCAGACAGACGCAATTTTCTCGCCATTGCAGAACGTCCTCCTGGATTGTCCTCGCCATGCTTGGTCTACCCAGGTGTCTACCCCTCCCGACAGGAGCCATAAGCTCGGCCCCAGCCCAGTGGCAGCCCGGGATTTCACCCACCTGCAGTTTGGAATGGGTTGAGTGGCTGATTCTTATCTCGCACGAATAATGCCAGGTTCCCTGGGATGAAAGGGAATTGCAGGGATGGGACTCCAGACTGGGAGGGGGGTGTGGTCGTGCCCCGGCACGCAGCGCCCTGCCCGCCCTGCCCGCCCTGCCCGAGACCCCCAGCTCAGAGCACCTGCGCCTTTCCAAAGACTCCTTACTCAGCAGACACTGTTCCCAAGCCGGATTCCACCTTCATTCCCATCCCTGAGAAAACCCCAGGTCCTACTGTGTGACCTTGGGTAAGTCACCTAACCTCTGATAATTCACACTACCTACCTTAGAGGGTTGATGTGAGGAGTAAGCGGGCTAATGTGTATAAAGCACTTGTAACAGGCCTGCCACGGAGTCATGATTTTTGCCATGAAACTGTGAGCTCGATGCTGCAGGCACTTGGGTGTTCACTCCAGCATCCCCAGGGCCTCCATAAGTAGGCGCGGACTGCATGCACACTGCTCACCAGAACCCACACTCTGAGCAGAGTGCCCGGCACGCCCTGAACGTTCCATTCATCGCTTTTGAACCCAGGAACGCATGCTGCTTCAGCTCGGGGACAGATACCTGGATCTCTGTTAAAGAGCGAAGACAAGCTGATGGTTGTGATATCCTGAAAGAAAGCCTGAGCGTATTCGTTCAAACCACCTTGGCAAAGACACTTGCTTCCATCTTTGAGCACTTACCACATGCCAGGCCTTGTGCTAGGACACCAAAACCTAACCTCTGTTCTCTAGGACAGCTCTTTCCCTTCTTGGCAACAAGCACCTACAGAAAATGATGATATTTAGATGGCGCACCAAGGTCAACCAGACAGCCTTGAGGGCATCTGCACAGAGCCGGGTCGGGGGGAAAATGTGTTACATTTAAATACTCTGTAATTATGATGAGGAGGATAAAGTACAAAGGATTATGGGGTATACTACTGAATTTTGTTCAGAATTTCCAAATAAAACCTTGTCACCTTAAAAAAGAAAAACAAAACCTTGAAATTGCTTCTGTAAATGCACCTAGCTTATGTCAGCTTTTATGCTTGGCATGGCAACACATGATCTTCGAGCGAGAATTTTGCTAGGGATATCTTCAAGTTCTTCATTGCCACTATCTATATAAGAAACTCTGAATAAGGGGCACCTGGGTGGCTCAGTCGTTAAGCGTCTGCCTTCGGCTCAGGTCATGATCCCAGGGTCCTGGGATCGAGTCCCGTATCGGGCTCCCTGCTCGGCGGGAAGCCTGCTTCTCCCTCTCCCACTCCCCCTGCTTGTGTTCCCTCTCTCGCTGTGTCTCTCTCTGTCAAATAAATAAATAGAATTAAAAAAAAAAAAGAAACTGAATAAATAAGGAAGAAAATGTTTAAAATCCATTTAAAAACAACACTCAAAAGAGGAAGGAAAAACAAGGAGTGAAGTCTCATTTGAAGAATCCAAAGGTGTTTTTAAAATGACATATGTAATCTTGCAGTGTCTCCAGATCAAAGGGAAGAATTCCCCACTCTGTTGGGCTTGCCCCTACCACGCATTTCAACGTCAGGTTCAGTCTCCAGTCTTCAGAACCGCTGTGTCCTGCCACGAGCTTGCTGGTGCCGCTGGTGTGACAGGCCAATCTGGCTGAAAATAAGCCCAAGTTGGGACTCCAGACTGCCCAGCGCTTGTCCGCCTGGACTCCGCCCCCGGCTTCACGCCATGCCGTATTCTACTTACTTAACGAGTACGTGAAAATACAGCGTGCCAGGTGACCAGTTCTGTGTTAGAAACAAAGCATGACCCAAGGGTAAGAAGTCCCGAGCTTAGGTGGCTACTTTAAATAAGGTTGCCCAGGGCCGGTCTCACTCAGAAAGGGGCATTTGAGTAATGACCGGAAGGAGCCGCGGGTAGAGTCAGGCGGGTGGTGGGAGTTGGGCATGCCAGGCAGAGGAAAGAGCCCATGCAAAGGGGCAGAGGTGAGGGTGGGCCAGTGTAGCTGCCACGCCGTGAGGGGCATGGGGAGGGAGGGCGGGGGGGGGGGGGAGACAGAAGGTCCGAGTCTCTCTTCTTTGTGGTGCTTCTCAACTGGGGGGAGGTTTTACCCCTTAGGGGACATTTGAAAATGTCTGGAGACATTTTTGGTCATCACATCTGGGGGAGGGGTGCTATTGGTGTCTAGACGGTAGAGCCCAGGGACGCCAAATACCCTACAAGGCACAGGACAGCCCCACAGCAGAGAATGACCTGGCCCCAAGTGTCAATGATGCAGAAGTGAAGAGTGTCTGCTCCAGGGCTTTATAAGTCATTACACTGATCTTGGCTGTCACCCTGAGCAGGAAGGACTCCACTGCAGGGGTTCCCCAGTGACAGACCCGATGGGTCTCAGCAGCGCCCCCTGGCCGCTGTGGTGGGTAGCGGTGGAAGGAACTCCCAGGTGCTGGCGGAGGGCCCAGGTGAGAAGCTGGTGGCCTGGGAGAGGTGACGGTGGATCAGAGTCCCTCCCTACCTGTGATCTCATCTTCTCATCCAGTAACTCCACACCTGAGGAGCCACACTAAAGAAACAGCCGGGGGGGGGGGGGGAAGATTTAAAAGGGGTTGGGGGAGGTTCAGATAAAAATGCCAGAATTTTAATTTAAAGAAAAAAAATCACTCATCGGGAGCTCCATCCACCTCCAACAAGAAGGGCGCAGCTGGGTAGAGCTGAGGTGTGAAGCCAGCGAGGGGACAGCCTGCTGCCTGCTGTGTCCCCGTGCCTAGAAAGGGGCTCTATCTCTGTGTGTCACCTGGCTGTTCAGAGAAGGACCCCACGCCGCTGTGGGCTCCCTGCAGGCTCCCCCGGGGGAGTTTGGGGGACGGGCCTGTGCGTGGAAGCTGGAGGGACACACAGATGATGAAGACAGGGTTGCATGAAGGATTTTCTTTGTTTTGACATTCTCTCACCTTGTGAGAACATCCAGACCATAGTACTCATGGGGGAGAGAAAGGAGGGGAGGCAGGGAGCAGCTGAGGCCCCCAGAAAGCAGGCCAGCCTCCGGGGAGGGCAAGGGGCTCATGGCGCCCAATCCAGGTGGGCGGGGGTGTGGGCAGGGATCCCCTGAAGGCCTGGTCCCTGGAGTTTCAGGGTCTCCTCCCCTCCTCTCCCCCCTGACCCCCCCACACCACTTTCCAAACCATAGTGGTGTAATTACAGTCAGCAATTTCGTTGTGGGGCTCCTGGGGAACAAGTGGGTACAAGAGCTCCCGATCTGGCCTGCCTCTGGACGGGCGGGAGGTGTTTCCAATAAACGTCGGCATTTTTAATGAGTCCTTTACAACTGCTAAACGATTAAGTGAAAGATTGACAAGAGTAACTGGTAGCCCCAAATCTTGGCAGCAAATGAGAAGAGCGGGGTCCCACCCTGCCGTCCCCTCGGGCGCTCCTGTAAATTATGGCAGCAAACTCCAAGGGAGAGCGGGTGGGGTACACCATTTGTGCTGTTTAATTAATAAACTAATAAGCACCATGCATTTCATAGTTCCCTGGGAAACCTAGTTTTCCTTTTCTTCAGGTCTGACGAAGATCTGTGTCAAGAACAACTTCGCTCTCAGGCTGGAGTGGAATATGGGAGACGGGGACACCGCCCGCCTGTTGGTGTGGGGGGGCAGGCTTGTTCTGCGGGGGCCTCCAGGCAGAGCAGGTATAATACAGGATGCCAGGTAAATCTGTATTTCAGATAAACAACAAAATTTTATATATATATATCCATATATATTATATATATATATATATATCCATATATATGGATATATATATATGGATGTCCCAAATAGTATACAGGGACTTATACTAAGAAATTATTCATTGTTTATTTGAAATTTGAATTTCACAGGGTATCCGGTAATTTACCTGGCAATCCTGTTTCCAGTTAAAGACCTATTTGAAAAAAAAAGAAAAAAAAATTTCTTTTTCCTGGGAGACAATCCAAAAAAAGGTCACTGCTTTCTCATTGTGACCTTCCAGGGTGTGGAGCACCGATGCCCACCCTGGGGCAGGCAAAATATCCCATAGTTGCTAAGAAGGGGGTTTTGGAGCCTGGATTCGAATCCTGACTCTGCCTAGCTGTGTGAGCTTGGGCAGTGGATTTAACCTTTGTGAACCTCAGTTTCCCCCTGTGTAAAATAGGCATGATAATAGGACCTGTTCCCTAAGGGTGTTTTGAAAATGTCATGACATATGTCATCCGAAGCACTCAGCACAGGGTCTGGTCCTCAGCAACCCCCCCAAACCCACCTGAATGAGTATCATTTTGTCTGTGACATTTCATTCTTTATGCAACCCATACCCGAATCCTTTGATGGCCTTTGCGTTCAAGGGACAAGATTAGAATGCCTGTGTTGGAAGAAAATATGGCCCCAGGGATATGGCTTAACCCTAAAAGTGTGGGACTGTTGGCTCTCAAATTCAGGGAGGGTTGACTCAGAAGGTCACAGAGTTCAACAAGGATCGTCCCCATCACACACTCCTTTTGAGCAGTTTCCAATGACATGGGGCCTACGGTAGAGCTGCCTTGGTAGAGTCGCTCATGAGCCTGAGAACAGGTGACAGGTAATCCTGACCCACTCCATTGCGGGCCACCTATCAGGACATGGGGGACTGATTCCATTTGGCAACAAGTCCAGTCTCCTGACTTTTGAATTCCCCGCAACGCTGAGCACCAGGCCAGGTTGGAGGTAGAATCCCAAACTCTGCCCTCCAGGAGCTGATGAGGTTGGAGGAGAGATAAGCATGAATGGGAATAACAGGAAATCAGGAGCAGGGAAGGAACTACCGTTACCTTTTTTTTTTTTTTCATTGAGCAGCTATTTGTTGCCAAGTGTCATTTGCATAGGACAGGATGTTTAATGCAGCCCTCGGGATCACCCCAGGAGGTGTCTGTGGAAGGGCCCAAGGCTCAAGAGGAGAAGGAAGTTGCCCAAAACAACACAACTGGTAAGGAGGGAGCTGGGACTCCAACCTGGATTTGAGAGAACTTGATGGATCAAAGCAAAATTCAGGTCTAGGAGAAAAGGAGGTGTGGAGATGGAGGGCAGGAATCTCTCCAGCTTCGAACCCTCAGGGGAAACTCTAATCATCTACAGAAAAGAAGCTAAGCTGAACAACTCAGGAGGGCTGTCGTGAGACACAGGTGGCTATTTGAATCTAACGTAGTTAAAATTCAGATACAATTTAAAATTCCATTCCTCGGTGACACTGGCCACATTTCAAGAGCTCACAATTACATGTAGCCCGTGGCTACCAGACCAGACCAGCAAATGCAGAATGTTTCCATCATCACAGAAAGTTCTGTTGGACAGCAGACAGCACTGCTCAAAGAGACTAAGTAAGAAGAAATTTCTGCTCCCTGGTGGGGGAGGCCTGCCAAGGCCAGGTGTAACAACAGGGAGGGGACGGTGGCGAACGGGAGGATCGCGCCCTGTCTCCAGGAGGCATCTGCCACTCCGCTCTAGCTGATTGATGGAACCAGGCCTATTGGTCCCAGTTTCTGGTTTTCTTTTAAGGAGCATCAAGAAGTCTAGATTGTAGAGTGTCACCCCTAATTTTTAAATGTTGAATTTATAACTGTTTAAAAATTTTTTTAACTATGTGAGTGGCAAATAAAATTGGCATGTTTTGACCAAGAAGAGGCTGTTAAGTTTTTCTTCTCTGATTATAGACAAGAAAATATAATAACCCCATCACAGGAAATGATCTGATGAAATTGTTGTATCAGTTATTAAGGGGGAGGGGAGGAGTGAACCACACATAATCAAATCCACCAGGGTTGGGGGATGTTTCCGACTTCGGGGGCCTGTGGCGGCAGCCGAGTGGGGGTCTCAGGGCTGCCTCGGAGAACTGGGTGCCCAAGCCCCACAATGTGGTGAGCGGGGCGCCTCAGCCCTCCTTGGATGTTGCAAGCACCAGGGTTTCAAAGTCTCCCGGCCTCCCAGATGTGCTGGGGCCAAGCCATGCAGAGGGTGGGGTGGCGGGGGGGGGGGGGGTCGCGAGGCATCCCTGTGTGCAAGCCTCAGGGGAAGGCAAAACCCCATCAAGTCCAAGCCTGCCTTCCTACAGGCCGTGCCTCTTCCCATATGCTGGGTGGATTCCTTTGGGGATGAGCCAGGGTGCAAACACGGGGTCCAGATCTCAAGGGCCACATGACACGTAGAAGTTGAATTCAGGGAAGGGGCTTCTAGGGCTTGCTCTGGTTCTCTGGGTGTTCCCAGCCGAGGCCAACACGTCAGATGCCAGGCTAGCGTCTCGACTTGTCATGTCATCACCAGCTAAATGCCAGTTGCAGACATAACCATTCTGGGTTGAGCACACAGGGCACTAGGGATAAATATGCTTCTTGGTTCCAGCTTCCGGCCAGTGTGAAGGCAGCTGTGAGCCCCACACAGAGGGCCACTGTCCTCCCTGTCTGTGTTCTGGGGAGTGCATTCCAGCCGGGGACTTAGGCTGATTGTGGCATCGCGTGAGCTCCCAAGAAGGAGTTAGAGGCTGCCCTCCACCCAGTTACCCGGGTTTGCCCAAGACTAGAGGTTTCCCAGGATATGAGACTTTCCAATTTAAACTGAGATGAGTTGGTCGCCCTGTCTCTACCATCACTTTCCTCGGCGAGCTTCATGTTCCTCGCCAGGGATGGACAGGGAAACCTCTAACTCCTGCAAGAATTAGAGAGTGCAGGTGACATCCAAGGAGGCTGAAACATCAGATCTCTCGAAATCATCCCAACCTACAGAAAACCACAAGCCATAAAGGGGCAGGAGCCTTGCTCCCAGGTGAAAACGAAGTCAGTAACATCAAGCGAGAATCTCACTTTGGAGATTTTTTTTCCTTTTTTAAGTTGTCTTTGTTCAAGACCCAGCCAGGGAGATAAAAACCAGTCCCCACAGTACTGGATTTCCCCTTTGTTCATGACACAAGGTGCAAGGTATATATACCACGATCCCGTGTTTGTGTGAAAACAGAAGTGAGCCGGGGATGCACGTTGGTGGGCTTGCAGGAGCCCAGAGGGGCGGGGCCCGGTGCACGCTGTTGACATGGGGCCCTCTGGGCCGGGGGACGCAGAACGTGGATGAGGTGGCCCTTCGTTTTAGACTGTCCTGTGTTGCTCGAGGGTTCACCGAGTTTTGAGACTTGGGACCTGCAAGGCTTTAAAATCCAACTATAGTTTCTTAAAACTTAAAATACTCCGGACTGAACACGAAGCAGTCATTCGCAAGAATGAGTACTGAATGGCCAGGTTAGGTCTTGCAACAAGGGAAGCCAGGTACAGCACAGAATGGGTGATATAACTGCAGTAACAAATAGATCTACAAGTTGCAGATATTTATTTAAGTGTCAAAAAAGGTCTGGGATGAGCGCCTGGGGGGCTCAGTTGGTGAAGCGTCTGCCTTTGGCTCAGGTCATGATCCCATGATCGAGCCCCGCGTGGGACTCCCTGCTCAGTGGGGAGACTGCTTCTCCCTCTCCCAGCCCCCTGCTCTTGTTCTCTCTCTGTCTTTCTCTCAAATAAACAAATAAAACCTTTTAAAAAAGGTCTGGAAGGAGTCACACCAAGATTTGAATATAAGTTTATACCCAGGAGAGGGAAAGTTAAGGTATAAACTAGACTTTTAAAGCTACCCTCATCTATTTGGGTTAACTTTCTTCTCCCCAAAAGCATGTCCTTCTTTGTTTTTTTTCTTGTTAATTGGCATATCGGAAATCTCCAACTAACAGAGCAGGTGGGCCTCCTTTTTTTTTTTAATTGATTTTATTTATTTATTTGAGAGAAAGAGAGAGAGAGAGATGGAGATAGCGCGAGAGAGCACAAGCAGGGGGAGCAGCAGAGGGAGAAACAGGTTCCCCGCCAAGCAGGGAGCCTGATGCAGGGCTCAATCCCAGGACCCTGGGATCATGACCCGGGCCAAAGGCAGACGCTTAACCAACAAGGCCACCCAGGTGCCCCAGGTGGGCCTCCTTTTAAAGCAGAACCCCAGTGTTCACAGATCTCTAAGAGCAATAGCGTTCCTTCCCATAGGTGATCTCCCTGGTGCAAAATAGGACACATTTTAAACATCTTTTTGAGAACAAATCCCTTGTGTAATTAATTAAGCCTATAATTATACGCCAATCTTTGAAAATGTAATTTGTACTTTCCCTACAACACTCATTTCGAGCCTGACTTCTGATGTGGGCTAAATTATATTGGAACCAATTTTTACTACTTGGAGACTCAGGATAAGCCAGGCTTCATTTGTGATTGATTGAAATATATTGCCATTTCCATCTTTATTACTTAACAGCAGCTGGTATTTATGGAGCCAGGGTCCATCCCAGGCGCTGGACATGGGGCTCTGAAGAGTATTCATTTTTTTTCAACCTCATCGCCACCTTCTTGGGGTTGGAGAGACACGTCTACTCCGTTCTGGTTTTATTCTACTTCTTAGTCATTGTTCATCTTCCCTCCTGAGTCAACAGTTTTATAGGACAGGCTTCACTCTGCTTTGTGCCACTGGGAAACATCTCTGGATTTTACTAGGATCCCCTGTGCATGAGTAAATGAATGAGAATTTTTGAAAAGAGCAGTGGGGGAGGTACCATTTTCCAAACACCGTGGGTCCGACATCCCGTGGGCCGTCTGCTTGGTAAGCAAAACGGTGCCCGCCTTATCCTTGGTGCTCTTGGCATCTCTGTAGTTTGGGATTCTGTGCTGGCTGTTTGAAGGATAAGAGTAATGCCGGGAGACGCAAACCTTCTGTAAGAAGATTAAAAAGGGAAATGCTCTTCGGACTGGGAAGGGGGAAGCCGGTGAGCAGGGGCGTGAAATCCTTAGTTCTGCCTCCTCCATGGGGCCTGGAGACTGAGCTGCTCTCTTACTGACACAGGGGATCCTGTGTAACAGACGTGAGTCCAGTTTCCCAGGCTGTCAGGACACATCGGCCCATTCCCCAGGTGAGGGAGGGTCGGGGGGGGGGTATTTCCTGCCTGTTTGGCACAACCCGAAGGGACAAGGCTCCGAGGTCCCCCTGTTTCCTCCTTGTCTCAAAGTGAACAGACAGGGGCGTCCCTTGTCCTTTGATTCTAAGTAAGGGGGTTTGGGGAGGGGCTTTCTACATACCCAGGGCAGGTGTCCCCGCCTATAAACACCTTCCCAAAGGGGCACCTTGACCAAACCTTCCGACCTAAATATTACCTTCTTTTGGACTTTCACCCTGAAGACAGTTTTCTTATTAAATTGCTTGTAATCTTTCAGCAGGATGACTCATTCTGACCAGCGGGAGGAACCGCCCCCCAAATACCTTTTGAGTCATTTGGGGCTTCTACCACCTTGCATAAACTTTGAATTTTCCTTTTGTTGAAAAGATTATTATTAGGAAAGACCTTTGCCAGCCGTCCGTACATGTCATCACATTTCTCCAGGAGATGGAGCTGCGTGAGCTTGGAAAAGCGGGGCTTGGGCAGGTTCAGGGAGAAGGTGCAGCTGCGACCCAGGGCCCCCGGTGGCCCAGACACCTGGCCACAAAATTCCCAGGGTGGGTCTGCAGAAGACACAGGCGGGTCAGGAAAGCAAGGGCAAACTCTACAGAGATCCAGGACGGTTGCTCAAGTGCTCGAGAATCATGTGGCAAGGCCCCAGCCATCCTCAATCTCCCGGCTCTAGCTGGAAGGTTCCATTTGTGCCCTGCTGAAAACTGCCCTTCTCTAAAAATGAAAGGAAGACAGTTGCTCCAGACCAAACATGTACACACACACACACACCACACAAAAACCACTCACTCTCTAAAAATATAGACCACCATTTTTTGATGGCAACTTTATCTAGCAAGAGTTCTCAACCCACTTGAAATGGAATTGGGGGAGGAGAGGGAGGAGTGGGAAAAGTTCTGGTGCTGGGGGCTCCACCCTGAACCAAGAGAATCAAAATTCCTGGGCATTTTAATCTAATTGTTTTGGAAAGCCTTCCGGGTGAGTCTTCCATGCAGCCAGAGCTGTGAACCACTAAGTTAAAGCAAGAAGACGATTCAGACCCGAAGTGCAGAAAGGGGTAGAGTCTCCAGGTAAGGTTCTCGAATTCCAAACTTCCCCCATAATAGAGACGTCCCAGGCAGCTGAGAGGCAGAACCACCTCCAAATTCGTGTGGGTCCCAGCCAAGGGGATTTGGCATTCATGTAGCCCCCTCTGCTGGCCACGAAAATCGGTCAGTTCTCTTTGGAAAAGGATCCCGCAAAGGAGCCTCCCCCTTGTCTCCTAGTCGCGATGGGGGCTTCTCAGATGCTGGACTCCACGGGGTAGGGGAACTTACAAAGCAAACCACAACACATGGAGGGACGAGGGTTCTTCCAGTCTTTTATTTTGCAGTCACATCTATCAACACCATTGTATCGGGAAAGAGAAGACATTTTTCAGCAAAAATATAAAAGGAAAGCAATTGCAGAACAGATGATATATAACCTTTAGAAATAAATGTAGCCTTTAGAAAAACCTTACTGCATTTTCTGTATATTTCTTATTTTGTTGCGGGCCAGCGCATGCATCCTCGACTGGGTCTCACGTTTGGGGAGCGCTGGCCCAAAATAAGAGTTTTTAATTAAGAAATTACTCTTTGGTCACTGTTACCAAGTAACATTGTCATCAGAGCTTCGTCAGCATATGACCAGTGGGGACACCCGGGGCCCCACTCTCGGAAGGACCCTGCCCTTGGTTTAATGCTCTCCTGTGGCCACCTGGAAATTCCTGATGATCTTTGAGCCAGGACCTCTGCATTTTCATTTTGCACTGGGTGCCGCAAATTGCCTAGGCCGTCCTGACTTTCACTGGTATGTCTGTGTGACACCCGGCTTTCAGCTCTTCGATATATACTGATGAGCTTCCATCGGTGCTAGGCACCAAGGTTACAGTGATGAAGCACACAGAGAGTGCTTGGCCCTAGAAAGCTGTCTTTCTGGACCAGGCACACTGCCAGTGTTTACAATGGGAAGACCAATGAATGAGATCTAGAGCAGATTATGATTCTCTGAAGGATACTTCCGGAGATGTACAATGGGGTGAAGCGATAGCACATGCCAGGGAGCCGAGGCCAGGGAAGGTTCTGGAAGGAGGTGATGCGAGAGCTGGGACCGAAAGAAGGGAGCAGTCAAAGTACAGAACAAAGGTATTCCGAGGGAGGGAACATGTGCTGGAGGCCAGGAACCTGGAGGCCATGGGGGGAACCCAGGAGCTGAATTAGAAGGGGGTATGGAGGGGAAAAAGAACTCCCAGTTTTCCAGTTTGAATGGCAAGGAGAGTAGCATCATTTATGTTGAGATCTGGTGTGGATAGGGGAAGGGATGTGCAGGGATGGGGGAGAAAACACTACAAGCATTGTTTCAGCCAAATAGATTGGCTCCCCGCTACCAGGAATGGTCTTCTCAATTGGTGGGGGCTGCGGGAAGACCCCACTCTGGCAGACACTATCAATCACCTATTAAGGCTACGAGAGAAAATACAGGATGTCCCGTTAAATTTGAGTTTCATCTAAACAACAAATAATTTTTTTAGTGTAAGTATCTCCTAAATATTGCATGGGATATACTTATTCTAAAGGTTACTTGTTGTTTATCCGAATTCAAATTTAACGGCTCACTTTTTACCTTTTTTTATTATTTGTTTGTTTGTTTATGCTAAATCTGGAACCCTATCACCTACCCAACTGCCTTTACCCTGATTGGTTCAGTTGTCTGAAAACCATAGGTTTCTCAGGCGGCCCGGTCCCAAGGATGAAACCTGATTGGTCCAAGCCCAGCATGGTAATTCCATTTCCTGCTAGTGATTGGTTTAGGAAACAGCATGTGACACAGTTCTGGCCAATGAGAGATGAGAGGAAGTCTGGAGGTTGGGGAGCTTTGAGAGAAGTTTTTCTCCACTCTTGAACAGGCTCATGACAAAGACACTGCTCTCCTTCCTTGAGTGTTGGGGGTGAGGCTGTGATGTGTGGAGCTCCAGCATCCACCCTGCAACCATGAGGGAACAAGCCCAAGATTAAAGACAAGGTGTCAGGGCAGAAAGATATGTCCTCAATGATGCCACCCAGTCTCCAAATCTGCCAGCCCTGGAGCCCCTGCCTCCTTTTCGGGCCTCTGGTTAGTGAAGTAATACATTTCTTATTATTGGAGACAGTGGAGATGGCTCTTCTGTGACTTCCACATGGCCAAGCTCATCCCACCTGCTGCATTGGCCAGCCACCAGCTTGCAGGAGCCCCAAGACTGAATTTTGTGGAGGGAGATACAGAACATTTTCATGTCACATTGAGTATGGCAGAGAATACACAATTAGGAATAAGTTATTACACTGGGTGTTATACGCAGATAATGAATCATGGAACACCACATCAGAAAGTAATGATGTAATGTATGGTGATTAGCATAACATAATTAAAAAAAAGAATAAGTAAGTGGGAGACTACAGATTCCTGGTATCTCAGCCTCACGCTCTGTCCACGCAGTCCTTTGTAGAAGCCCCCGTCTTTCCTCCCCGCCCTTCCCAACCTAGTCCTTCAGATCTCACTCCCGCTGAGAGACAGTCTCTGGGATCTCTCACATTTCTACCCACCTCTTGAGCAGAGGCGCTGACAGCTTTTCTTCCAGATTACCTTTTCAAGAATGTTTGTTAGTGAAGTCTTTGAAGACAGAGCTCGTGTCTCCCTCCGGGGCAGAGGGCAGATTTGTTTGCTGTCCAGTTAACAGATGATAATGTCTCCTTCTCAGGCAAAGGCGGGTGGGTTTGTTCAGAGCCTGTCATAACAGACTGGGGTTTCCTCCGCCATGACACAAACCGCTGGGCCTCCATATCTGCCCGGGACCCTCCACTTTGCTCCCCCCGGCTTGGGATGCGGGGCGAACCATGCGGACACGAAGCTCGCACTGCCTGCTATGCCCGGTAATAAAGTCCCTCCTTGGTGACGCAGGAGTCTTCTGTCTTCTGCCAGCATCCGTGGAACTGTGGCCGGCTCACTTGTCAGCTTATAGGTAGGGAAAATCTCAGACCCGTTGAGCTCTTGAAATACCCTCCCGATCCCTGAAGTGTTTCAGGACACTTGAGCTTCTGAATCGTCACTGGTGTTATTTTACCTGCTACAGATCAACCAGGTCGGCAGCAGCTCAGTCCGCTGTTTCAAAGCCGGTTCTGGGGAAGTGTGTGCTGAGAGGCCATATTGCATGGTGAGTGACCAGAGGTGCGTTCATCTCCTGGATCTGCCACCCGGCAGCTCCATGACCACGGTCAAGTCACTCCATGCTTCAGAGTCTCCGTTTCTTTGTCTGTAGATTGGCTGTGAAGGATACAAGAAACCCTCTCGAGGTACATTAAGGAGAGTGGCTTTCATAGTAAGGAACTAGGAGGTTCCATGGACTCCACTTGAAGGAAATCCAGTCCACCCCAAGATGCCCTGGGAAGTGGATGATGCAGGGAAGCTGCTTTGTCCTCTTCCTGTTCTCTGTGGAGCTTCTGTCCTTCTGTCCCTGCTGCTCATCTGCTTCCTTCTTCCTTCCCTTCCCAGGCCCTCCTCCACCCACTCATCTGTATCTCCTGGGCCCCATCATAACCACCCCAAATGGCCTCAGCTCTGACAGTGCAGCCCAGCACCCTGTGGGCAGCCTAGTCCTTCGGGTCTCCAATTCCCAAGAAAAGGAAGCTGATTGAGTTTTGGGACCAGTGTCATCCTTGGTCCCATCCTTGTATCTTGAGGACACGGACTGGGCTGCCTGTCAGGTAGTGCAAATTCTTCCAACAGCGAGTTTCAGTGGGCAGGAAGTTACTGTTCTCTCTGGAGTAACCAAATTCATAGAGTTTCTATAGAGGTTCATAAAGAGGTTCACAAAAAGTCCATCCCACAGGGCCTGGCACAGGTGAGATGCTCAAAAGAGGGTCATGATTTATGGGGGAATCAGGGTATTCGTTGCCAGCCCAGGGCATGTGCCTTAGAAGGTCAGGCCATGCCTGTGAGGTGTCTTTCTCCCTAAATACCTGGTTAGCACAGTAGGTGCTGAACCCGGGTGGGGTGAGGCCCCAGGACTCAGCCTTGCCGTCAGCCCTGCTTCTGAGGGCCTTTGGGGCATATGGGACATCTTGTCATGTTTAGTAACTGCAGGTGTTCAGGGCTTTGTGTTTATGTCCAGCCTTTTGCACACTTGGGGCCAGTGTTTGTTCATCATGCAGCTTTTTTTGTAGGGGGGAAACATTTATACATATGAAATCTCTATCCATTTCAGTTTTTAAAGGTTTTCTTTAAAATCGGGAACGGACGTTGAATTTTATGAAATTCCTTTTTGACATCTATCACAATGATGACATCGTTTTGTTCCTTAACTGACTATATGAATGATGTTAATGAATTTCTTCCTCTGGAAGCATTCTTGCATTTCTGGAAGGAATGCCATTGTCATTCTGCTGTACTTTTTTGGGGATTAAAAGGGCCTTTATCATTCTTCTCTAACTCATTAAAGTTTTCTCAGGTTTTATTGGCAGTGAAAAAATTAATATGACAAACCTGTCATTGTTCTTTATCTTTTGTTAAATAATTTTTAAAAATATTTTTTAAAAAGTAGGGCTGTGCTATAACATGGATCTACAATGAACATTTTTTTTAAAGATTTTATTTATTTATTGGACAGAGAAAGATAGAGCGAGAGAGGGAACACAAGCAGGGGGAGTGGGAGAGGGAGAAGCAG